>NW_019104371.1:28970-69989 GCF_001856785.1 Myzus persicae
AAATATAAGTAGTAAGAATTAACTAAGTATGTATTCTTCCTTTTCTAACACTATCGACTTGCCATACTACACTACCAGCATCAGAATTGAAATAATCTTTAAATGCGTCTCGAATTTGAGTTGCTTCTCGAGTGCTATTTCTACGTAGAGCATCTATATTTAAAAAAGCATTTTCTGGAACTTGATTAGTGTCTAAGTCGGGTTCAAACTCATTGTTTGTGCACAACATATTATGTAAACAGCAAGATGCGAGAACAATTTTATCAACAAATTCTGGTTGTACTTCAATGTGACCTCGGAAACATCTCCATCTTGCAGCTAGAATTCCAAAGGCATTTTCAACGACACGTCGTGTCCGCGATAATCTATAATTAAATATTGTATTAGGTTCATTGTCTCCTAAACTATTTCTGCTGTATGGACGCAGCAAATACGGTTTTAATGGAAACGCTTCATCTCCGACAAAGACATATGATGGTAACATCAGGATTCTGACATCATATTTCCTGAGTATACCATACTGAAGTTGGTCTCGAAACCAGCCTTTTAAATATTTTGAAATATTTAAAAGTTTAGATCTGTTAGAAACTTGTGACGGAATCCACTAATAATGTTGTTGACATTGAATCTAAAAATGAACTGATGACAGAATCTATTTCAAAAAACAATTTAGATATTTTAGAAAAATGTGAAGTAAATAAATCAAATTACCAATTATTACTTATTAACTTATACATAACTAGGTACATATTCACCTGAAACTATTCTACATGTGTTAACAGCTAGAAACTATAGAGTTATTTGAAGATTTGGAAGAAGAATGTGTTGAGTGTGTAGGCGGATACGTTGCAAATCGGTTTTATGTCAAATATCCATATCTAACTAATGAATCAGGTGATTCTAAAGTTATTGATAGTTGGACTAAATTTGTTTCAAATGGAAACCTTAAATTACCTTCTGATAATCACCTACGAACCATGAAAATAGTAGAAATAGACTTTAGGAAGCTTCACCGAAATTGCTTAAATAAAGAAATAATATTAAACGGTTAAGTAATAAAGTAGCCGTAGTTGGTCGCTATGCCACGGTTAGCCTCACGCATTCGCACATCAAACATCAATGTCAGAGACTCGTCGTTTATATGTGCTTCAATACATCGTGACATGACTCCATCCATAGTATAGGATCTAAGGTGATAACTCAGAAATGTATTGTATGATATATGTATACGACCAATGAGAGACGGAGAACGTAACACACAGTAAAAATTGGGAGTACTTCCCGAGGATATGCGTATCACAATGTTTGCGCTGACATACCTATATATTTTGTCATTTAGCTAACCATATTATTCGATTATTTATTACGTGATCGACTGTCAATGGTAAAATTATTTTTTATAACGACCATCTAGGAATATATGTCACGATCCACTGGTTGGCCGTTGGCGACCCCTTGTCTACAGCAAATTGAACAATTGAGTACTTTATACTTATTAAATTAGATTACACCAGACATTCGATTACTAGTTACAGTATTGCGCCTAAAAGTGTTAACAATTTTCAGGTAATTTTTTTATACTGTGCCAAACGGGCCCCATCCCGTCGGTTATGCCGTTTTAAAAATTTTAAAGCCAGCATTGAAAACTATATTGCTATTGTTGATACAAGTAAGTCCGAAATTGAGAATCAAGCTGATAAGAATGTGCCTCAAGTAATAGGTAAATGTTATTTTCATATAAATTAATTTTTTAAAATTTTTTCTCTCTAATTGTTTAATAAACTTATTAAAAAAATATTACAATAGGAATTCCCACTTCAATAGGAATAAGTGAATTTATTGTTTTAATTTTTATTCTTCATGAAGTATTATGTATAATAAATGTGTTGAGCAACCAACTACAGAATAATGATACTACATTAGGAAAATCAGTAAATATTATTAACGTTAACTAAATCAATTTTCTTTTTTGAATAATAATTTTAATTATTAAAATCATTTAAATTTAAATTTAATGTAATATAATTTTTCAAAACTCACTAAACAAGTATAAGAGTAATATGAATACAACTTTTGATTATTTTATAACTAAAAATTTACATAAACAATAATACAATGTATAATAAACACATAACTCAATTAATAGAACAGCAAATACTTTTATAAATTTTAGACGTAGAAAAAAATATTGACTATAATAACTACGTTAATAATCAAACTATATTTAAAAACTTAAAAATATGATACAAAACATTCAATAAATTATATTAACTATTTAACCAAATTAGTTTAGTGACCAACTACCAAGTAAAAGATCACTGAACAGAATTTGTATTCTTCAAATACATGCAAATGTTAAAAATCGAGTTCAGGCATGATTAAACTAAATTAATTATATATATTTTATCTATAAAGATATCTA
The DNA here is from genome assembly GCF_001856785.1 of Myzus persicae. Classification (NCBI taxonomy): domain Eukaryota; kingdom Metazoa; phylum Arthropoda; class Insecta; order Hemiptera; family Aphididae; genus Myzus; species Myzus persicae. The sequence continues at coordinate 31,393 of NW_019104371.1, forward strand.
GGTACACTTCGACGAACACTGGTTCTTTTATAACTATGACTGCTCAATTTTAATCAAAAGACCAAACTCAACTTAAAACCATTGTTGTATGCATTAAAAATTGGAAGCAAGTCATACTGGTGAATATTTAGCTGAAATCATGACAAATGAATTCAAAAAATGTAATGTCTACTCAAAAGTGATTGCGATTGTAACTGATGGTGGTTCTAATAATAAGTCAGCAGTTAGAACCCTGGGAATTTAGCATACTCCGTGAACAGTCCAAGAATTGAATTTAGTTGTTCAACAGGCTCTGCATCTTACAGATGACGACAAAGCGGGAGACAGTCCAAACAATGCTGATAAAATGAAATACTTTTTTTTAAATGTCGGAGAATTGTTGGGTCTTTTAAACGGAGTGAGGTTGGTAACATTATTAATGGAAAAACAAAAACAACTCTGTCATGGACATATTTTAAAACTAAAAAATAATGTCTGAACAAGATGGAATAGTATTCTATTTATGATCGAGAGATAAGTGAAATTCAAAGAGGTATAAAAGGTTTAATACACAGGTTTGCAATATCATTATTATTTTTTTTTTTTACTGTTTACTTATGTTAATTTTTTTATGTGATTTTTTTATATTAATATAGAGGTAAGCTATATTATTATATTTTGAGGTACATTAAAGTTTTAGAACCTTGATTTTTCGTTCTGTGTACTTCCCAATGGACAAACTGTACGTTACCTACGGTTAATTTACAAACACATTCTAGAATAACCAATCAATCAACTTCACTACATCCACTATCACTAATAGACCCATCAGATGGGTGTAGTAATGAAGGTGATATGAGTAGTATTAGCAATTACTACACGACTTTTTCAGATACAAATTGATGTATAATATATTAATGTTTAATTGTATGATATTTGGTATTTTTTTTCAAGTTGATATTTTTATTTTATTATTTTTTATAGGTTTTTTTATAGAATTGTGGAACGATATATATACTTTTTTAATGGTCTACTATTATTATTATGATTATTATTCAAGTTGTAATTTTTATTGATTTTTAAATATACAAAGTTATAGCTCGAATGCTCAATTAGATTTATAAATTACTATAAATTGTACATACCTTTACATATGTTTTCAGCACCTCGATTAGAGCCACACAAACTTCTGGGATTATTTTTGAAATCATGTTTCGATATTTTAAATAGGTACTATAAGCTTGTATATGAATCACCCGTTTCAAGAAATCTCAAATTTAACGCTAGTTTTATTTTCACAGTTACCACAGGTATCATATTTATGTCTTGCTTTATTATTTTTGGACCAATGAACCAAATGGACCGTTTTACTCAATTTTCCCGGCCGACCATACATTTCTTCTTGAATGCCTAATACACAATACATTTTAAATTACACACATAAATACATTAATGTCTAAGGTACATTTATTTCACCTACTTTGAAAGCTTGTAAGCTTTCTTCGTTCTGATTCATTCACACCGATTGTTATCAGGGAATTCAATTCACTTGAATACTAAAATAACTTTCATCATTAATCTAATGATCAAATGCATCAGAGTTTATATATCATGTCATATTTAAATGATTATCAACAACATTGTCGTGTGAAGAGACCGCAAAAGCTATAAAATCATTTTCTTCGGTCATATTAGCTGACTTGTCTGTATTGTCTCGTCGTTTCCATTTTCAACAATCTTGCTTCTTATGCCCCGGTATATGACAAACATTACACTTAAAAGGAAAACGATTTGTGAATTTGTCGAAAACAACTTTAACACTTGAGTTATCTTTTCCTGTTGAAGATCTGGAATTCCTTTTAATTTCTTCATCTAAAAGTCTCGATTTTACAAATTCTAGTGTTATTTTGTCAGATGACAAAGTTTCAATTATTGCTGTAGTCACCACGTAAAATGAATTAGGTAAAGTCAAAAGGAGCATGCATGCAATTAGATTATCATCTTATTTTCCACCAGATAGTCAAACTTGTCTAAGTAAATCCTCAAACGGACTCAGATGAGTTTTCATTGACTCGTCATCAATTCAGCCTATCGGTTGGGCTATCAGTTACTTAAAAATAAAGTTGAAATGTTAGGTATTAACACCGTAATTTGACTGGACCTAGTAGCGTTGAACGAAAACGCATTATTTGGTAACATATCCACGGCGTTTTCATAGAAAGAAAATTTAGTTTATAGCCTATTCAATGTAACTTCAGGTTTATTTTTCTACAAATATTGTGTAAGACTGATATTTATCAGATACCGTATCAAACTCAAATTTCAACTGATGGCACTTTGGCTTATCAGGCCAATATATTTTAGGTCCATAATTTTAATTTGAGTAGGAGAATTACTAATTAGCATATTATGTTACTGATATTATGTGATTATTAAAAGCATAATGATATGAGTTTTGAGAGTAATCTTCTGAAGTGAAATTTCTTTGCATAGGGTATGAAAAAAAGAAGATTCTCGTAGTCCCCACTAAATCTCAAATGCTATTGCGTCGATGCTCACATATTAATATGACAAGATACGCAATAGCACAAACAGATATTTGAGTCTGAACTACAGCTATAGTCATTTTGAGAAATTTGGAGGTAACATTTAAATCATTGATACAACTAAAAATTTAAAACACTCAAATGCAAATTGTCTCTAAAACCCCTTCTAAAATATACGTAAATCATTATAAATGTTAATACAAAAATACCCTTCTTTTCATTACAAATTAACTTAAGAGAATAAATAGTCAAAAATGTAGAACAATTTAAGGATTTGAAACGTCACTATATGTCTATACTATGCGTTTGGTCTTTTAATCACTGCACAGAATTAGAAGGGTACCATCATTCGATATTAAACCCTATAAATTATTCAAAAACAATTTTAAAACATTTAATTTCTTGTTAAAATTGTATCGACTGTTATGAAGATCATTGATTTGAAATGCTGTATTTTAGTTTTTATTAATGGTTCCTGCAGCATCCTGACTTCCACCAATCCAGATTATGTTGTCACTTGTGGTAGGTTTTATATTTGATTAATTTATTCACGTCGTTACTAAAGTAGGCAGTGCCATATTCTCTTTGATGACGTTGCGTTTTAGAATTTTGACTGTAGGTTGAACTGTTATCGTAGTCAATAATGTAAAATAATTTTGTTATCTTCCACTTTCAGTACCTACATTTTTGTGATAACTCTCCTTTTATCCCCCTGACACCATTTCTGACTTTTCCGAATTGATTATCGAAACTCCGCACCCAGCTTTTTATTAATACTTCTGGGATAGGTTTAGGCTCTTTTGTCTGTTACAAGGATTTTTCGATCCAATACAACAAGGTAAATTTAATTTAGGACCATATTTGTTTCTTTTGGTTACTGTCTTTGACATTTTCAATGCGCAAGAATTTTTGGAAACGTTTTTTTTGGTCGAAAATCGCTGTTTCTTTTTACATGTTTGAGATGTTTTTAATTTATGGTCCATTTCAGAATCCATTTCATGTTGAACATTATAGTCATCACTATAAAATAAATAATTTTAAGTATCGATATTCTGCATATAATACTACATATAATATTTTGTATGTGCTTACGTGATTAACTGTAGATTTTCATCAGACTGATTCCCATTAAATTTTTCCTTATCTTTCATACTATCACTTGCAGAAACTTTTTGTTTTTGTTCACTTTCAATTATTTTATCCTTTACTTGTATAGTTTCATTAAGTTGCTCAATTGCCATTTTATATTGGTGTTCTATTTTAACGTTAATATTTATTTTATTATAAAAACTATATGTAAATAAAAATTATTTTACCTCGTATTTGGGAGTTTTTCAATTCATATTCTTTGTACAGTATTGCTGTTTCATACTTTTCTAACTGAGCATTAGCTTCATCTAATTTCTTTTGAAATTGTTCCTTTGTGTCATCCAGACATTTGTTTATTATCGTTTCTTTATTGTAATATAGCTGTTCAGTGTCACATAACTCTTTCCTTGCAGCCTTTTCTTTTTTTTTAAACAGTAGTTTCATTTCATTTAGTTGACATTGAAGATTTTCTTTGTCAAACAAAAAACCAAAATATTTTGCTGTGTTTTTTGATTCTCCAGAACAAGAATAGTCATCAGACGGGTTAACACAAATAGACGTTTTCTTTTGATTCATCTGGCATGGGTTAATGCTAATTTTATCGGAATCACATGAGCTAATGAAGTTGTCACACGATCTTGGGTTATTTATAATTAAGTCACACTGTTCCAATTTGCATGGATAATAATTTCTTGGAATGGTGTGAAATTTTGAGTCACAATTTGTTGATGTTGTTGAAGGTTGACATCTAAACGGACACATATATGTTTGTGAACCAACGTCAACTAGTTTCAAATGTATTGTCTGTATGCCCTCTTCAACATTGCTCTCAATGTTACATGAAACAATATCGTCATCACTGAGCCTGCAATCACGAAATACATTGTTTTATGATAAATATAGTATAATTCATCTAAACTAGTATAACACTAGCAGTAGGTAAGATGAAAGAAATATAGGCAATCCAACTGTGGCGGATATCTATTCAGTTTAAGAATTAAGAGAACGTTGTATCTGCATGTGTAGTCTCCGTCTTACACACGTACGACATAAAAAATTGTCGTTCACCACATTCAATAGTGTCCTATTATTTTTGATTTTGGAGTGTATTGACCTATCATATAATTTAAAGGTAAGATTATTTTCTAGACTCCCCCCCCCCCCCACATAGGTTTTTCTTCATATTTTATTTGTATGTGTGTTATGACCCTTTTCAAACTACATTTTAAAACGATAATAACTAATTTAAAAATAATAATATCTATAAAAGGCTACCGGGGTCCTGGATAATAATCTTACCTTTAAATTTTATAATAGGTCAATTTACTCTAATATCAAAACTAACAGCACACTATTGAATCTATGGAAAGAAAATATGCTATATCGTACTTGTGTAAGATGCAGACAAAATAATAAGAAAACTTGTTATGAACGCGCATGTCTCCCCACTACCGTTGGTTACGATTGTTTCCGAAAGATCGATTAGGGGGGTCCGCAACATACTACAGTCAGCAGCATATGACGTGACGTGTACTCTTATTAAAAAAGCTACTTATTTTTTTTTACGTGAACCAATATCAGTCAGAAATAAACGAGCATGTGGTTATGATTTTAGTATTTATAATAACGGGTTACTTAAATCTAAAACAAAATCTAAATAGACGTTTATTTTTCACTCAACTAGACAATTCTAATTATAGGAATACCTCGCAAATGATTACCTCGATTTTCACTCTGAAAAATTTCATCATTTTGGTATATTTCTGTTTTACCAGATATCCTTTTATTTGAATTTTTTTCGTTTAAACGAATGTCTTGAAAACGATAGTAAGGTCAGAATTTGCCGCTCGAAATAAGTTTTGAAGTTATGGCTATTATAAGTCCAAGATTCACCCCAAGTGATTTCACATAACAATTTGAGGGATATTTTCTATAGTAATTGTCCGTGTAATGATAACATAATATTATCATTAACATTGTTATGATAATTAAAGGTTATGTTTTTATATATTATAAGTATCTTCTACACAGTCGTAAATCTCGTGCTTTTTAATACTTTATTAATTAATTATTTGTTATGACATTGTTGTCAAAAAAACATTATTATGTTGGTTTTTAATACAATATATTATTTAATTTTGTGAAATATAATAAAAACACATACAGAATATAACAATCTGGGCGGGGTGTATATGATATATCAAAACAAAATAAAAGAGCCTAATTCAGATTTCAACATAGTATTCAGTATGCAGGACTACATGCGTTCAAATAATTGAGAAAAAAGAAAAAAAAGGGTATTCAGTAAATGGAAAAGTTCCTTGAAAATATGTTTAAAAAACTAGTTGTTATTCCAAAATAATAATTTTCATACATCCTATAAAGTATTGTAAACATAGGTAATACGATACTACAATTTACGAAACCAATAACCTGTTATGATCAGCGATCTGACATTTTTCCTGGGGACATGTACATTCATATTTTATACTACAGTATTTTTCATTGATTTTCTCTTTCAGATACGTTTCTTTTCTTAGTTTCAACTTGGTCTCTTCTAGTTCATGTTCAATACATGTTAGTTTGTCAGTCGCTTTTTCTAATTTCGTATTTATACATTTTATCTCTAAATGAAGATTGCTTATTTCATCGTTTGCAATCGATAGTTTTTCGTTGCATGTAGCTAACTCATTTCGCGCCTGACATTCTTTATTATTGACACATATAATCTTTTCATTTAATTCGTTGATGTTTTCTGACAATTTACATTTTTCGTTTCTCAGATTATCGCATTCCTTAGATAAATCGTCGCATATCATGTCACGTTCTTTCGAAATTGCGTTTATTTTAATTTCCAATATTTTAATAATCTTTTGTGATTCTGATAGATCTTTATCGCTTAATAAACATTTATTTGTTAAAACTTCATTTTGAATTTTATGAAATTGCACTTCTTTTTCAAAGTTTTCACAATCATGTTCTAGTTGTTGAATTTTTTGAATCTGACAATCAATTTTATTTTTTAGATATTTTTCGGCATCAGCAAGTTCAGATCGGGTAATCACTAATTCACTTTTTTGTGTTTTAATCGTGCTATTTAATTCATTAATTTTTTGTTCTGCTTCACATTTCTCATTCTTAAGTTTGGAAATTTCCTCCGTATATAACATTTTGTGACCTTCGATACCCTTTATTACGGTTTCCAAATTATATATTTGTTTGCTTAAGTCATCGATATAAATAGCTTTCTTACAGTTATAATTTTTTTCATTCTTTAAATCATTTTCAAGATAACAATTTTGTATGATTAAATCGTTACATTTTTTGTTACAACTATAATTTAACTTTTCTAATTTTCCCAATTTGTTTTCCAAATTGGTTAATTTAAATTCGAGCTCTTGTTTAATTATAATTCCAGCTTCAATAATTTGATATTTTTCACTTAATTTCCTTTTAATACATTTATTTTCGTCAATCCTCATGTTTAAACAGAATTTCACATTGTTCAATTCTTCTTTCATCTCGTCTGATTTCTTCAATAGATCATTATATGCCATTGTTTTTAACAACAAATCTTCTGAAACTTCATCGATATTACAACTTAAAAAATTATTATGTTTATTGATTTGTTCAAGTTGTTCTGCCAGTAAAGATAAATCTATTTTCATGCTGCATAATTCAGACTCTTTATTTTTGAATAACTCTTGTTCTTTTTTTAGTCTTTCAGAGCAACAAATAAGGTTCTCTTGATTATGTTTTGATGCTAAACTATGTATTTCAATTTCTTTAGTTAAACAGCAAATAGTAGTTTTCGATCGCTCCAATAATTTGTTGGTTGGATCGCATGGCTCTTTTGAACAACAGCATTCCTCAATTTCACGCAACAATTGTTGTATTTCACAAGAATCAATATTTTTATTTTTGCATTCTGGCAGTAATTCATTTTCACACGGATATTTAGTGATCACAGAACTTGAACAAAAATTTTGATCGGGTGTAACCCCATACTTAAGCTCTTCGCATTCTTTTTTGATAGTCTTTGTTAGACTTTCCTAAACATTTACAAATCAATTAATAATTTTATCTGAACTATATACTAAGGCGTAGGGAAATTGGCGCTCCCATCGCCCGGTACTTAAGTATCGCAATAGCCACTTGCTGGTGGAAAGTTCCAGGCGAACGATTCCAGCAAGGAGAGGGGAGAAATCCCCCAACCCGTTGGGCCCTCCATTAATGGGGGTTTGGCGTGAGGCTAACCACCTCACACAGGAAAAAATTATGGGTTCCAGAACAACACAAAACCAAGCCTCGGATGAAAAATTATTTGGATAAGTTTAATCTCGGAACCTGGAATGTGCAATCGCTGAACAAAGCGGGCGCACTAACAGTTGTAGAAACTAATTTAGAACGATATGGAATTGCAATAGCAGCAATTCAAGAAGTTAGATGGACAGGAGAAGGAAATTTAAAATCAAAGAAACATACTATCTTTTATAGTGGTGGACAAAGACATGAGCGAGGAGTAGGATTTATTGTTAACAATGAATACTTACCATACATAAAAAGATTTGAGCCGTAAAATGAAAGACTATGTTAAATCCAAGTTGAATGTAAACATATGAATTTAATACTGATAAATGGCTATGCACCTACAGAAGACAAGCAACAAGACGAGAAAGAAGCTTTTTATAAAGACCTGAACACGATATTCGAATCAATTGCCAAACGCCAACCGAAGATTATCCTTGGAGATTTCAACGCTAAAATAGGAAAAGAAGAAATGTACAGACCAACAATAGGGAAAGAAAGCCTCAATTCTCATTCTAATGAGAATGGAAACCGACTAATTAACTTTGCAATCTCTAAAGGACTAAGGATAAGTAGCACGTGTTTCCCACACAAAAACATCCATAAAGAAACATGGGTCTCACCCGGAGGTAGTACCAAAAACCAAATTGATCATATCATGACAGATATGAAGATAAACAATATTATAGCAGATGTCAGGAGCCATCGTGGAGTGTTTGCTCAGTCAGATAATTTCTTAGTTAAAGCTAAAATACAAATTAAACTACCTCGTAAATGGAGAAAAGAATAATAATAGAAGAAAAAGTTGATATAGATAACATAAAAAACTCTGAAATGTTAAAAGAATACAGAAATAAACTAAAGAACAAATTAAAGGACGGAATAGAGGCAGAAAATATTGAAACCCGTTGGAAAAAATTAGAGGGAATAATAAAAACAACTGCTTTGGAACACCTAGGAAAAAAGAAAAAAATACAAAAGCATAAATGGTTTAGCAATAAGTGTCAAAGTGCAATTGTAGAAAGGGATAAAGCGAGATCATTGATGCTTACAAACCCAAACACAGAAAACAATAACAATTTTGCCCAGAAGCTTAGAGAAGCTAAACGTAAAATAAGAAGGGAAAAACGATTATGGGAAAAGGAAAGAATAAAACAGATTGAAGACAACAGGACGAACCCGAAACTCTTCTTCAAACAAACAAAAAAATTAAAAACGGGGTATAACCCCAGAACAGAAATAATGAAAGAAGAAAATGGAGAACTTGTAACAGAAGGAGAAGAAATTGCAAAACAGTTTGGGAAAATGTTCGAGGAACTACTCAACCCACAAACGCACCAAGACCATGCACAAATTGAGTACTATACAGCAGAACCTGAAGATGTAGAACCAACGGACGACGAAGTTAGAATGATCATAAACACACTTAAAAACAATAAATCGCCAGGTGAAGATGGCTTAGCTTCAGAACTCTTAAAGTATGGTGGTGAGGAACTAATAAGAGAAGTAGGGAAATTAATCAGAGATGTATGGCATAAAGAAGAAATACCAAAAGAATGGCAACTAGCAATAATATGTCCAATTTATAAAAAGGGAGACAGATCAAGATACCAAAATTACCGAGGAATATAGTTGCTAAATACAATGTACAAAGTATTGTCAGGTCTCATACTAAACAGAATAAAACCTTACATAAAAGATATCATTGGGGACTACCAATGTGATTTTATGAGTGGTAAATCCACCATAGATCACATTTTCACTGTTAAACAACTAGTTGAGAAACACTATGAATTCGACAATGATCTACATCTACTATTCATTGACTATAAACAGGCTTATGATTCAATTAATAGAGAAGTATTATGGGACACACTTATAACCTTTGGGATACCAGCTAAGATAGTGAAAATGATTAAATTATGTATGAATAAAACCAGATGTAAAGTTAGATTCAATCAGCATATATCAGATGCATTTGAAGTTAAGGCGGGACTTCGACAGGGAGATGCCCTATCCCCAATACTCTTTAATATAGCTTTAGAAATGGTAGTTAGAAAAACTCAAAAAAAATATGATGGGGTAAACTTGGAAGAGAACAGAAGACAATGCGGAGTACTAGCGTACGCAGATGATATTATCATATTGGGATCAGACAGTCAAGAAGTCAAAGCAGGAACCAAAGAACTAATAATAAACAGCAAAGACATTGGATTACAAATAAACGAAGGGAAAACCAAATATATGGTAATATCTAGGCGAGAAAATCACGAGGAAAATTTAGAAGTTGAGAATTATAAATTTGAAAGAGTGCAAAATTTAAAATACCTGGGTGTTACAATAAATATCAAAAATAATAATCACGATGAAATTAAAATAAGACTAACTGCAGCAAATAAATGCTATTACGGAGTAACGAGTATACTAAAATCAAAACAGGTATCACTCAAATCAAAAATTAAAATATACAAGGTAATTATCAGACCAGTCCTTCTATATGCGTGTGAAACATGGCCAACGACTAAAGGAGACGAAGAAAAATTAGCAATACTCGAAAGAAGAATATTAAGAAGAATATTTGGGCCAAAAATAAATAACATAACACAACAATATGAGAAAAGAAACAATATAGAAATACAACAGTTATATAAAGAGCCAGACATAGTAGCAGTATTAAAAAATAAGAGAATGGCATGGGCCGGTCATGTGTGGAGGTCAAATGGTCTTATGAAAGAAGTTTTAAAATGGAAACCCCAGGGGAAAAGACCACCTGGCAGGCCGAAACAAAGTGGAGAAGAACTTAGCAGAGATCGGAATACGAGATGGAGAAACAATAGCACAAGACAGAGACAGATGGAAGCAAGTTTGTGTTGCGGTAATGGGCCTCAATGGCCTTTAAAAACCGAAAAAGAAGAAGATCTGAACTATATACAACATTTAATATATTAAATAACACATACCTGATTCTTAACAAATTCCTTAGAATCTAAGTGCTGCGTTTTAATATTTTGATCGTTCTCTTCTGATAACAAATACATGTTTCCAAAATTATTTTTTTCACATTTGTCAGTTAGCGTTTGAATCTCACGAACAAAACTGTCAATGATGATTGATTAATAATGGTTAAATAATAAATTGTTTGAGATTTTATAGTTTTAATATTTACTGGTTTTCATTTTCTAAGACTTGTTCACGGATAATTAAATTTTGGTTTTCTGTTTTTAATTTCAAATTTTGATCAAATATATTACAGTTATCAGAGAAGCAAGCAGATTGATCTAAACATTCGGTTTTCATACAATTATCCATAACTTAAACTTTAATATTGACTATGAACAATTTTAATTTGAAAATGTAGAGAATTTATCAAACAATTTGTTGTTTATAGATAATAATTATAATATTGTTTGTCTCTATAGAAATTATATTTCAAAGTTGTTTGACTATTGATAAGATGTTTAGTATTGCCTTCCACGAGTATGATTGAATACTTAATTATTATTAACGCTGTGAGTAGTATTAAATAAACCATTGGAAGTTTGAGAATTAGAATTATTACTTAAATATTATCGAATGTTTATCTCTACATTTGATTCTCTGGTAAGTGATTTGTGAATTAGCTTACAAATTACAAGTATAATACAATTTTGTGACTGAAACATATTCCTACAGTGTAATAATTAACATTTTTATATATCAAAATACACCATTAATTGGTCTTACGTCTCACTCACGCTTATTGGTCAGACTTCTACAGTGTGACAATTTGTACGAAATCTATGTGCAGTTTAAGAGATAAGTAGTTATTGTAGTTTACCTTAATAATGAAAAATATGAGTTTAAATGAAAAATCTCATTTAGTACTCCTAATGGTAGGAACTCAGAACATCCTCAAAGTTTGGACTGCGCAGTCCGAAAATCCTCTTCGAATTTCAATAAGGAAAAATTCTGTAGGCCAGACTGTACAGTTCAAATTCGCACGTGTGGAGGCACTGTGAGGTCCGCCTTAAGGATTCATGAGATATCACTATTATTTTAATTTTGTTTTAACTGGCAAACCAACGTTTATAAATATTTAAAGTTAATCATTTCCTCTTCGTTTGTACCTAGCCATTTAAAATGAGCCGTGAATTTATTGACGAATTCATAAAATTGTATGAAACCGAGCATTGTCTTTGGCACATCAAATCAATAGATTACCATGACGGGAACAATTAAGATTCTGCGTATGCCAAATTAGTCAACAAATAAAGGGAAATTGAATCAAATGCCACTAAAGACAGCGTAATAAAAAAAAAAAAATAATATGATAAGCGCTTATAGAAAGGAAAACAAAATAATAAAAGAATCCATTAAGTCTGGTGCATCAACAGATACCCGTGTACAAACCAAAATTGTGGTACTTCTCATTGTTGAGGTAAGCTTAATATATTTTTTCATGTAATAGTTCCAATTCCTTTTTGCCAAATTAATTAATTGATATTTGTGTTTATAGTTTATTTTACTACTATTCATTAACTGATTTTGAAAACTTTTGATTTAGTTTTCCCTATGACCAAAATACTCCTCGAACTTCACATTCCAACAACAAAGACAACGAAATTAACAGTGTTGATAGTGACTACAGTGTTTTAGAAAACGTGAGTAATAATTTTGATTCAGTAGGAAATATAAAGCAATTAAATATATATAAATATATATATTGTAACGGGTCGTGTACATTATACGTATTTTGTATATATTTTACGTGTATTTAAATATTTTAAGTATTTTTTATTTTTTTTATTTTTTATTATCTTATAAATTAAATTGCTTTATATTTTATGAGTGTTGACCTAGTAACACAATATTATTTTAAATTACAAAAACAATTGGGTTTATTTTCAAATGTTATAAATTTTATTTGGTTAATGTAACAATATTTAAATGAATATTAGAAAATAATACAATTTTAAATACAGTCTTGTTGCCAAGGAACTTCACCTTCATTAGCGAAATATCTCATAAATTTCTCACGCGATTCTTTGGCAGTTCGAGGCGGATTTCCCGACTGATTGTTTCTGTTAAACCATAGGTAATGATCGTTTTGTGCCCGTATCTCATTGAAATTGTACCTTCACTTGTATTTTTCCGGTCAAAGCACTAGGAGGGGCATACGAGTTATGTACCATTTTTAGTAAAAAAATATGTAGTTTACAGCAGGCCATAACGATGGAATTGATGTGTTCTGGTGTCAAGTTGATTGCCCTTTGAAATATCCTGAATCGTGCCACCAAAATGCCGAATGCATTTTCAGTAATGCGTCAAGCTCGGAACAGTCATTAAATATCCATCGTATGTCAGAATTTAGTTGAGCTTATCGGAATGGTTTCATATTTTCTGTCAAAGGGAAAGCATCATCCACGACAAAAACTTAGGGAACATTAATATCAAAGTTTCTGATTTTATCAGCCTGAGGGATGTTTAAGAATTTTTTCTCAAGTTTTTCATAAAATTTCGTGTTTTTCAAAACTCCGCAGACTAAAATTCTACCGTTTGTACCAAAATCACACATTATGAACTGATAATTAGCGTCAGCTATAGCAAGTAAAATCATACCATGTCTTCCTTTGTAGTTATAGTAATTTGACCCACTTCCAGCAGGAGGTACGATGGTGATATGTTTTCCGTAGCCCCTAGACAGTGGGGAAAGTTCCATTTTTTTTATCAAAATCATTTGAAATATCCTTCCATTCTTTGGCCGCCTGAGGCATCTACAACAATAAAATGGAAATAAATGCTTAGTTATTCCTCCCGACCCCCCCCTCCCCGTTCAAGTGCTGCAAGTGAAAAAAATTCAATATAGTGACACAACCAGTGATTTGGAAAAAAAAAGAAAGTACAAGCAGAAAAACAAGAAGCTTTGGCAAATAAAACCTTATTACCAAAGCTGTAAAGGAACATTTTAAAAACCTCGTACTACAGAAGATCGTGAAATACTATTACGAGAACCGGTTTTAATTCTTTTGAGGCAAGAGAAACTTCTTTAATTTGATTACTAGTTGATGGTATGGTCAAAATAAGAATAAATAATTTATAAGCTTCAGGTAAAATGTCTTTCAATGCATCTTGTTCAATAATTTTCACCGTGTCATAAATGTGTAATAGATTTTGATATTTTATATCACTGTACAAAACTTCTAATTCAACATTTAATGTATTTATACTAGAAAATATATTAGAATAAGTTGATTTCAAATTATTTAAAGAATTTTCAGGAAATCTACAAGAATATTTTTAAATTTTGTTACATCAGCTAACTGTAAAAAAAGTAATTAAGATTATTAAAATAGTAAAAAAATTGCTAGAGTGGAATTTAGTGAAACTTTTAAACCAAAATATGTGGTATCAGTCAAAAAATTATAGTTGTTTTTTTCGCATTATCATGTCATTCATTTAAATTGTCAATAAAATCTTTGATTACCTGTCAGAATTGATCAATGATTTTATTAACACACGTGTAAAAATAAAGCAAGATTTTATTATGACAACTATGGTCAATACCTACTTTACATTCAGGAGTTTTTCTAAGACTATTGCTAGGCATTCAGAATTAGCCTGAATTAAACTATTTATTCGGCGGATAAGTATAACAGATGGTTCACAATTAATTAAATCATAATTGTTTTCTCGATAAATTTCCATTGCTATAGCAGTTTTTTCACCAAAAATATTGTAAAATAAAATTATTAACTTATATCTTAAATGAAAAAAAACTAATACGTACACGGTATGCTCTGCCAATATTCATTTTTTGATAGGGTTTAGGATGTACGTCATCATTACTTAAACCAGGACATATTTTTAAATTAAAACCAAAAGGATTTTCAGAAGTAATTATGACATCCCAATGTTTTAGCTTCACTATTACATCTGGTGTCTGTTAATCAGTAGAACAAGTAAAGTTAAATGAAACTATATGATTATATTTGAGTGTTAACATAATGTATCTATAAAGTTTGCAGACCAGAATTTTGCAATGTGTAATGAATTGTAATGAATTGTTTAATTTATATTTTAATTAATTGATTTTTGACAAATAAGACTATATTTATGTTAAATAGAATTATAGCGTACCTATGTATAATTTAAAAAATACTTGGTAATTAAAAATAAATAATGATATAGAAATAAGAAGTATATATCAAGTATAAATCATACTTAGACATATTTAGCCTAAATAATTTAGGTGTATGATAATATATTAATATGGTAGGTAAATAACATAGATATGATAGAGTATTAGTTATAAAACAAGTTGGGTATTAAGCATTAAGCCATTTAAAAAAAAAAATAGAAACTAAGTTAAACAAATAATAGAACTTTGATCTAATATTAAAAAATATTTAATTTTATTACCCAAAATTCACTTTGTTTTACTATGCAATTTCTCAAATTTTTCATGAGGTGGGTGGGGAAAATCTGATAAAAATCATAATCTTCTTAAATCTTAATGAATCATAAATGTATCATAACTAACATTTTCAGACGAAATTTGAAACTTTATCCACCTACTTCAATTCCATGTAGTACCATTAGTTGCAATGGCATCTACATGGAAAACAGACTTCTCCAAAAGAATAACACATTCCATAACAATCTTGTGCAACACTGTACTTGAAGCACAATCTTTGCTCAAAAAAACTACAAATGCCTAAACCCATTTTCCTCGGAATGGTTGGTACATGAAGACCAAGACAAGCACGTACTGCTTCTTGTTGACTCTCAGGCAACCAACTATTTCATTTTCAATTATTGCTGAAGATGCATTAGCACATTTCTGTTTTAATAAGCCTACCATTTCTTTCAACTTTAACACCAAGAAGAATATAAGTACCCAGTTATTGGATTTGAAATTTAATAGTTGTAAATACAACTTAGTAATTAATATTTAACTAAAGTTTTTACATTTGCAAGGACTACCTTTATAAATTAAAGATTATATTAAAATGCACACAATTATATTTTAAAAATACTCAAATACTTTATAGCACTAAAAAACTACATTGGTACATACTTTATTATTAAGTCTCCTATTCTTTCGAATAATGTTTTTGACTTGACCATTGCTCTTCAGTTTTTTTTGAATTTATGTTTTATTTCTCTATGTATTAAAATAGATATTCGCTGAAGATCTAGTATACTTTTTCTTTCTTTAGAGCATATATTGCAACGGACGTCCGATAATGAAGTGTCTGGTTTCTTTACATTAACATAACCAGTGCATGCATCTGACCGTGGGCTACAAATATACAAGTAAAAACTATACAAACTCAAGTTAACAAATTATTGAGGTTTACTATTTTTTGTTTTAGAAGATGGATAATATGGTAGATCTAGAAACAATGATGGAACTGAATTTTCTTTTAACAAAATTCTATCTCTTTCAAATTGTTGAATTGAATGCTTTTTATACACACAGTCTATTTCTAACCTCAAATTTCGATCTGATCGTGGAATTGCTTTAACTCATTGTGTTAAGATTTCAGGATCCTGTAAATAAATTGCAATAAGTATAATATTCATTATGTAGATAAATTATTGTATAGGTAAGTACTAGGTCTAGGTGGTAATCAATTGGTGTTGCATAATAATATATGTATACTATGCACTATATTTATACTATATTGTTATACAAGGTTAGGTTAGGTTATTATACAACTCAAAATAACTATTTTGCAAATCACCTTTACTCGTATACGTGTTACTCCATATACGTCGTATCTTATCAAGTGCCGCTGCGGCGGCCTTGTGGTTATTATAATTATTATTATATTAATTAATACGTTATCGCTCTACAGTGCTTCGACGCTATCGTAATAAAATTAATTTAACTAATCACAGTTCTATCCAACATTAAAAATGGCAAATCATATTAATAAACCTACTACTACCTCGTCCACAAACGTAAATAAAAATATTGGATCTCATTCGAACAAAAATATAAACAAAACTAACAGTTCTTCACCCGGCGAGTGGAAAACACAGCAAAAACAAAAACGAATCCATTCGGACTCTTCCATTTCTGATAATCCTACATCACCCAAAGCCCAACAAATAAACGTAAAAATTTATTTCCCACAACAAATCGATTTGAAGTGCTCTCTCAAAATCTTAATACAGACGAAAACTTGGACGACAATCTTACCGAATAGATCAGCCGATTATTCCGGACACAATCAAACCACATCCTCCTATATTCGTCAAAGGAGTTGAAGACTTCTCCGAACTATCCATGGCCTTAATCGAGCTTATTGGTGTCGATAACCTTATATGCAATTCTACGTCTGATTGTTTAAAAATTCAAACTTTAAACCTTGTTGCATACCGAGCTTTAGTGCACTTTCTTAGAGAAGAAAAAGTTGAGTTCAATACATATCAACTAAAGGAGAACTAGCCTTTACGAGTCGTTATACGTAACCTTTATCCAACCACACCATTAAATCTATTCAAAGGTTAGGTTAGACTGCATCCTGTGAAATAAAAAAAAGGTATAACATTATTTTTCTCGTAGGTGGGAAATTCAAAAATATTCCAATACCTTCATTGAATTATGTACATTTGCACTTGATGTAATGTGTTTGCCCCATGCGAATGCGGATTGTGAACGGGTATTTTCAGCAGTTAATGTGGTAAAAACTAAGTTCCGGAATCGTTTGGTCACAGAAACTATAAGTGGTATTTTACACACAAAAAAGTTGATTAAAACTACCTCCAATGACAATTGTGTTAAGTTTGAACCCTAAAAAAAATGTATGACAAAATGACACATAGTGTGTTATACACCAAAAATGTAACCGAAGATGAAACCAAAACAGTTTTTAATCTTTTTAGTAATTCAAATTAATTTATATTTATATTTTTTATCGTCTCATCATAGACATTGTATGTTTAATCAATGTTTGTGCTTTATACTACTTATTAAGTTTTATTCCTTATGACTTATACTTAAATTTGATTTTTCATTACAGATTATTTTGATAGGTAGTACTCACTAGTCACTTTCATAATACACTGAAATGTAAAAATATTATAACTCAAACGTCGTAATTATAAATATTTAATGATTTTTAAGGTGAAAGGTAATTGTACACTATATACTTGTACTTGACTGGTTGTTGATATGGAAATATATTATTAATTATTATTACTTATATTTTATTTATTTGACATATTTTAAGAAGTAAAATTAAACGACGAACTGTTATTAAAACTTTATTAACTGTTTATTTAACATGGACTGGAAACGAGCAGCTTATCACGGCCACGAATATATGTACAAGAAGCAAAGTGCGGGGGGTCGCTATGTGTTCCTGGAGTTCACAGCGTATCATCTTATATTTGTAAGGAAAAATGGAGAAATTTAAGGACTGTTTTTCTACGTCATTTAAGAAAAACAACACCCAGTAGATCACAAGCTGATCACTTTTCGAAAAAATATTATTTGAACGACGCTTTGCAATTTCTTATGCCTTTCATTAAAAGCGGAAGAAAACAAATAGGCAATTTAACAGCTCCACAATCGGACACAGAAATAAGAGATGCCAATGTTCTTGATGATGCAAGTGAAGATGAATATTCAAATCAGACCATCAATGTAGAAGTAGAGGCAGTTCATGATAAATCAATTTCTTCACCTATACATAACACAAGTTTAAATAATATTAGCCTACAAAAAAGCAAGAAAAACAAATGTAACTCAAGAAACTGATGTTCGCCGTTGTTTTATTGAATATTTCAATAATAAAAAACAAAAAACAAAAGATAGCAGTGCTGATGAAAAGTTTTTATTAAGTTTATTACCAGATGTAGAACAAATGAATCAATCACAAAAAAGGAGATTCAAGAGGGAGGTGATGGCTGTAATTGATTCAATTTAGATTTAAAAATGATTAAAATATATCAAAATACAAATCATTAACGAACCATTGATAAGGAAACAGATGATATTGTATGATAATAATAAAATTATTACTATCAATATTCAATAAAACAAAAATTTCTTATCGTGGTCCGTCGGACTTGGTCTTTTAGTCTGTGGCAAAGCGAGAGACTTGAACCGTTGGATTTTAAATCTGCTGGATTGAATCCTTAGAACACCACACACGATAAGACTTTTTAGAGGATTTAATCCGTCAGAGACCAAATCCGTTATAAAATCCTCTCGTGTATGGCTACCTATAGTGTGTAATCATAATAATAAATGACAACTGATACACAATATAACAATATATGAGTATATAGGTATATTCCCGTATGGAGTATGTATGCATCTTTATTAGGCTTAATCGATAGCTGATATAAATAGCCGATACGAGAGTGTAGTCAATATGTTGGGTAGTAACGTAACGTGCGTTACTCGTTACTGTAACGTAGTTACATTTTTCAGTAACGTTATGGTAATTTCGTTATTATTAATTTTGGGTAACGCAAGAGTAACCACGTTCATTATTTAGAAGTAACTTAACAAAAGAACGCGTTACATTATAAATTTAATTTTTTTTTGTGGGGGGGATACTATCGTGGTGCTATTTCACGGGGCAGTCCTTCCCCTCGTATCCGCATCAGAAAATGTAATTATATTAATAATTTAAGTAGGTATTTATGAAATTACAAAATTTTCACAGTGTAATCTAATATAATTTTATAAATATACGTTTTTGTGTTAATATTATTTTCAATTTAACTGATTATAAACATCGATTATAGCCTATACAGGCAGCAACTGCCAACTGCTATAGTTTATTTATTTTTAGATCACATCTGATAAAATATGTACCTACATCGATATAGTATGTCCGTGTTACGGACAGACGGTCGAATGGATTACCAATAATAACTATTGGTAGGACGGAGCTTATGTCAACAATTCATAGTTATATAATCAGTTATCACAGTGGTCATTTGTTGGAAATAACATTAATAACCTAGTACCTATCTATATTTGGACTGTACTAACAATATTTTTAAATCAAACCAGAAAATCCCGGCGTCGCTATGTGCCGTCGCCCGTCGTATCAGTTCAACTTCCAGTTATTATATTAGTTATGTAATTATATTAACATATTGTGTATTAAATTTCAGTATTTGTGTAGCATTCGCTCACTAGTCACTGGACTAAGAATTGTAAATTGTGATACCTTTTTAAAACGTTCTAATGTTTACTATCGCTTTATAATTTCTTAAATTATTTCTTAAGGATTGATCTAGATTGATCTAAAAAAGACTTTTTTATGAAACTTAAATAACACAAGAGTAACGTCATTGTAACTAGTTACTTTTGAGTAAAAAATGTAACGTGACGTATTACTTTTGTACTCGAGTAACTATCAAGTAATCTAGTTATCCATTTTATTTTGTAACTTGTAACGTAACTTAGTTACTTTTTAAAAGTAAATTACCCACTCTAGTCATAAACCGATGAGCGCAAAATGTGGTCCTAGCTTTACTCTATCTTTATAAAACGGAGCGTAATACTACAACAAAAATATTTGCTAAAATATTGGAGGATAATAAACATAACTTTAGTCGAAAATAATATGGAGAAAAATGGAAACCAACCTTTTATTTTTTTGGAGGAAAATGGTCAGTGGAGGAAAACGGTATCTCGTTTTTGGAGGAAAATGGAACCGCCCGCACCGGACGCGTCAGACCACTCGGTCATCTCGTCACCCTTTTAAAAATTCACTCATGGATGGACCATGATGACAAATGATAGGTTTTAAACTATGTAAATACCTATTTAATATTTGAAGTTATTACAGAACGATATTAAATATCAATATTCTTAAACACTCGAGTACTCGATCTTCCACACTGCCCACTACAGCAACAGAAAAACTGTGTTAACAATTACAACGTCAATTACACTTGATGTGTGCATGACGAGTAACCGCAGTGTAATGTGTACGACGTATACATACACGACATAGGGGGGGTAATACGGTCTCTGGCGCTGCTACTTGAAACGGTGAAACGCTGTAACTAAAAACGTGTCGAGCACAATATCTCTTTGCCTCAAATCACGATGTAGGTATAACGGTGTAGTGACTATCAATCATACGTATGAGAAATAAATGAGTACCATTTTTAGTTACAGAAATGTCCACCAGAAAGAGCTAAGAAGGCCGATTTGAAAATATTTTATAAGCAATATTGTTATAAGTATATTTGTTTTGAATAATATACATATTATTAACATATTGATGAACATTGTTTATTAATATTTTATTATTCTATAGTAACACAGTACCACACTACCTATAGTAGAATATAACTATCCACATCTATCTAAAACTAGTAAAACTTATTATTATTTTTAAACATTTTTCATATTGTGCTAATTAATATGCCCAACAAATGTTTTGTTCCCGCATGCAAGTCTGGTTACCTAAGTAATACTAAAATAATAAAATCAGCAGGGAAGAATGTACCAGCCATGTTCCATCCACCACAAGTAACACTTACCCGATAGTTATAGTTTTGTTTTAAATTATAATATTTTGTATACTTAATTATTAGGGTGGTCCTTATTTTTTAAATTGAAAAATGTTGATGCAGAACCCTCCCATTTTTTTAAGTGTTATGAGAAAACAATTTGTGGTGAATTTGGTTATGATGACTAATCTCCTTCCCGTGCCGCAAGAGGGATGAAAAATGATCAAAGAGGGTGGTTTTATAGTTTTTTCCGATTTAACTCAAAAACTATTGACTCTTTCGTAAAAATGTATAGAACATTTATTGAACCGTTAATTACTGTCTATAAAAAAGTATAATTTAAAATTTCTTGTAAATCTATTATGTTTACACGAAAATATCAAAATATAATTTATTTAATTTATTAGGTAAATTTGATTTTATCACTGTTATTTTATTATATTTTTTAATTATTTAAGTATACAATTAAATGTCTTAAATAAATTTAAGTAACATTTAATTTAAAAAAAAGTTAATTGTAAGTTTATATTAGATTGACGAGTTCAATGTTATACTTGGATTTATGTGATTGTAATCTAAATCCAAACAAACAATTACCACTGTCATGATCTCTAGTATTTGATATCGCTTTTCTACAGTTATTATTATTATTAATCAATAGATATTTTTATCTTTAAATAGTAAACAATAATATAATAATGTAAAATAATCAGAGAATCAGAATGTTGTTTTCGAAAAATCATTAGCGATTAATATGACTCGTTTACAATCGGCAATCGAGTGCGCACACCACACAGCTTATGCTGTAAATAATTGTTATCTTAGTTTTATTTTATGTAATTTGTAGACCATCGATATTAGTGTGTTAGTTGTCAACAAACTTTTGGTGGATAATATCGTATTAAATAATACAAAATGCGGCGACAAAATATTTATCTGATCGGTTCAACAAAAAATCAAATTCTAGGTAGCAAACTTCCATCATTAAGAAACTACTTTCAAGTATTATTTTATAATATGAGATTCGTAAATATGACTCTATCCGAAAGCTCCAATTTGGTAATCGATGAATGCCTAATTTTCTGGAAAAAGACTCGTATCCCAACAAAGGATAAGGCTGATTGTGTGAGTTAAAAAAAAATTACGAATTATGGCGCAATCTTGAAAAGAGTAAAAAGCGCGAAAATGAAAGTTACAATTCAAAAGTTGAAGAATTTGAAAAAGATTTGGACAAACTATTCGACATTGCTCATTCTAATGCTTTAGAATTAATGAAAATTGAGGTGGACAAAGCATTTTTAATTTCTCAGCGAAATCCCGGTCGTCAAGGTTGCATGTTAGGAGTAGATATGAATCAAACAAATAAAGAGAAAAGAAAAAATTTAAGAATAGAAACGGAAATTACAAAAAAAAAAATACAATTCTCAAATTTCAGAATATGCCACTGGAAATTATTAATTAAAAAACCTCAAAAATAACTTATAAAATGATTTAAATATAAATATTTTAGTTGAGATACCAACATATTCAAGTTCAGATAGGTCCGAAAATATTAGCAAGGAAAGTGATGTTCACTCAGATAACTGTTGTCCAGGCCCATCTGGATCCAAAAGGGCCAACAAATCATTAATGACACCACGGCTTTGTGCAGCATTAGATAAGTGCAAGGTAAGTAGTTATAAATATAAAATAAATTTAATCTTATATATTTAAGGTTTTGGTTATGAGACGTTAAATAAAAAACGTTATTATGCAACAAATTAACAAACATATTTTAAGTTTTTTTTTTTTTAATTTTAAATTAATTTAAATAAACTATTTCATTATTTCGATTCAATATTATTGAGATTAGGCCAGGTTAGGTTAGCCTTCAAGATGTATTTGGTGCATATGTGTTAAACATACAAATTCAATATTAGTTTATAACAATTTTTTCTAAATACACGTAATAATTAATTATTGAATTTATATTTTCAAGGTTAGAGATCGGGATGCTGTACATTTATTGTCAGCATTCATTGAAAGTGTTTCTTTGAACCC
Organism: Myzus persicae; assembly: GCF_001856785.1. Classification (NCBI taxonomy): domain Eukaryota; kingdom Metazoa; phylum Arthropoda; class Insecta; order Hemiptera; family Aphididae; genus Myzus; species Myzus persicae. The sequence continues at coordinate 54,831 of NW_019104371.1, forward strand.
GGACCTTTATGTAATCAACCGAACGTCTATAAAAAATGCACGACAAAGTGTAAGAGAAGAAAACGCTGGAAATGTGCGATCAGATTTTTTAAATTTGAATGTAGATTTTGTCATTGTTCACTGGGATGGAAAAATACTTTCTGACTTCGGAGGACACGGAAGAGTCGATCGTTTGCCTATAGTTGTAACAGGTCCTAATTTTGAGCAACTTCTTGGTGTTCCCCAAATTCAATCTGGTACAAGATTAGAAATGTCATCTGCTATATTCGATACTCTTGAAAAATGGTCATTACTTGATTAAGTTCAGGGGTTTGTATTTGACACCACGTCAACAAATACAGGCAGACTTAATGGAGCGTGTGCTCTGCTAGAACAACGACTGGAAAGAGATGTTCTTCACTTAGCATGTCGTCATCATATTTTTGAGTTGATTCTTCAAGCGGCTTTAGTTGAATCAAAATTACACTTATCATCCGGACCGGATATTGCAGTTTTTAAGCGTTTTAAGAATGCATGGAATGGAATAAACACCAAAAATATTTTTGTATGGAGCTCAAATGAAAAATTAAAAAATATTTTGTCACCAGTGCGTCAAGAAATGTTGTCTTTTTGTTTCAAAATGCTAACAGAAAAACAACCAAGAGATGACTATGAAGAATTTTTGAAACTTGTAATTATAACACTTGGTGAAACACCAACAGGTGGAATAATAATTCGTAAGCCTGGTGCGTGTCATCAAGCAAGGTGGATGGCTAAAGCAATTTATTGTTTGAAGATCTTTATACTGAAATTAGAATTTAAGTTGACAAAAACTGAAGAAAATGCAATCATCAGAGTCATTGCGTTCATTATAAAAATTTATATCAAGTCATGGCAACGAATGTAAGTGAGGCCCCTTTAAACGATATTGATTTAATACGTAGATTATTTGCATATTCGATTGATGATGAACTTATAGCTACATCATGCTTAAGAAAGTTTCTAAACCATTTATGGACCCTCAGTAACGAGTGTATGGCATTTTCTATTTTTGATGAACGAATATCCACTGAAAACAAAAGACTGATCGCAGTAAAAATAAGAGAGTGTGAAAATATGAATCAACTATGTGAAGAACTAGTGGGAGAAGAAAATGTTCAATATAAATTGGTTTTAAAAATGGAAAACGTTAGGGACTTTTTAACAAAAAAGTTCCCGGAATGTTTATTAAATTATCAGTCTTCAAAATTATTTAAAAGACTTGGAATAAACACATCGTTTTTGGAAATTGATCCAACTGAATGGAAGAACAATGTCTATTATCAATTTATAAAGAAAGTAGTTGATGCGTTGTATATAGTTAACGATACTGCTGAAAGGGGTGTGAAACTCATGGAAGAATTTAACGAAAAATTCACCAAAAATGAAAATGAAAAACAATGTTTACTACAAGTTAGTATTATAAACGAAACTATCTTAAAATATAAAAAAATACAGAAAAATGTATACAGAATGCTGGAAAAAATCCATGAAGATTCAATTTCCATGACTTTAATGTATATTTTATATATTTATGAAAGAAATTTAAATGTATAATTGAATAATTAAAAAATATAATAAAATAACCGTGATAAAATCAAATTTACCTAATAAACTAAATAAACTATATTTTGATATTTTCGTGTAAAAATAATAGATTTACAAGAAATTTCAATTTCAATGTATACTTTTTTATAGACAGTAATTTACGGTACAATAAATGTTCTATACATTTTTACGAAAGGGTCAATAGTTTTTGAGTTAAATCGGAAAAACCATAAAACTACCCTCTTTGATCATTTTTCATCCCTCTTGCGGCACGGGAAGGAAATAAGTCATAATAACCAAATTCACCACAAATTGTTTTCTCATAACACTTAAAAAAATGTGAGGGTCCTGCATAAACAAAAATAAATTTTTTTTCTTCTCCCATATGTAAGGATCACCCTATTAATTATGTACTGTAACATACCTCTAACGAAACTTAACACGTTGACCACCGTGAGGAAGCCTGCGTGGACAAATTTTTTTATTATTTTACTGATCTTTACATAACATTTTTTTTAAGACGAAAGAACTATACAATACATATAAGTAGGTATATAACTTAATACTAAAATAATTAAATATACAATTAATCATACAAAAAACCAATAATAAAGAACAGTCTGATTTTTAATACAAATTTAATGTTTGCATTATGTCATTTAAATCAAAATGTTCTCTAGGGTTCTTACATTCTATGTTATCTCTTAGAGACTTTATATTTTTAATAAAAGTAACAAATACAATGTTTGAATATGTAGTCTAAATTATTTATTTATTAATAATCAACGGACATACGCCCTTTAACAAGAAAAAAAACATTACATAATAATTGACACATATTAAACTAATAACAAAGGGATAAATAAAAATATAACTAGAAAGACAAAAAAAAAAATAATAATATTAACAAAAACAGAATAAATATATAAAAAGCTACAAACAACCTCGAGAGAGGAATAGAGTGAGTAAATCAGATGGGTGTCATCTAGAAGGGGGGTTTATGGATATTTGTATCGGTATATGATCGCTGCTGTTGTATAAATATGGTAGGGTGCACCACTCCAGTTTGTGGGAGAGGGGTGTGTTAGCGATGAACAGATCGATGGAGGAAGAGCGTCCGTTTGCGGGGTTAATTCTGGTTGGTTGTCCGTTATTGAGGAGCATCAGATTGTCATGCATGAGTAGTTCTTCGATGATTTTCCCTCTGTGATCTGATTTGTGCGATCCCCATATTTCGCTGTGACTTTTAAAGTCACCGACTAGGATGAATGAGTTGGGAAGTTGTTGTGTGATATTTTCAATGTCAGAGAGAGAGAAATCTCTTTAGTTTGGTATATATATGTTGCATATGGTTAATTTTATGTGGGGAAGAGTGACTGAGACTGCTATCGCTTCCAAGTTGGTTTGAAGTGGGTGTTCTGTGCTGGGGAAGTCTTGATTGATCATAATTGCAACTCCTCCACTAGCTCTGGCACAGGAGAGACAGTTACGTTTATATATGTCAAAGTGTGTGAAAGTAGGATTACTACCGTCATTGAAATTGGTTTCTTGAATGCATACTACCGAGGGACTGTGTTCTTTGATTAATATCTGGAGTTCGTCGAGTCTACTGTAGAACCCGTTAACATTCCATTGTATTATTTTAATTTTCATGTGAGGTGTTCTTTGAATTGTAGGCTAGTTGCTTGGAGTAGTGTAAGGCGGAATGAGCGGGGGCAGGGGGGTAGGTAGGGTTGGCTTTTTTTTTTTGTGTGTGAGGTTTTATGGATCTTGAGGAGGCGAGGCTTGAAAAAGCAAGTTGCCTAGTTTGGTAAGGCGAGTTTTGAGGAAAGTTTTGTTGATTGTTGGGCGTATTTCTTCGATGAGTTGCATTAGGGAGGGGATGTCGGAATCAATGTCTTTGCAGAGGTTGTGCATGTTGATATTTTTATTTGTGTAGTTTTCCAAAATATACTTGAACTGGAGCATGGTCACAGTGGAGTTGTTGCGAAAGATTTCCTCCGCTGGTATGAGGCTCTCAAGCAATTTATCTTCGTTTCTAGTTGATGAGTTTGATCTGAAGCGGATCTTAATTTTTTTTGGGGGGGGGGGTCTTTTTGGTGATTTCGTTGAGGGGGGTGAGTGGTGTTAAGTCTGCCGTATGTGAGGTGATCTTAATAACTTCTTGTGATGATGAATCAGAAAGATACCACTTGGAGGGTTTTTCGTCTTCTGTGAGTTGTGCTGACTGTTGAGATATATTAGTGAGGGAGTCGTGTGAGTGATCTAAGGGTGTAAGAGGTAGGTCATGGGGGGTAGGATTTGTGTAATTATAGTCATATGAGGTGAATTCGGTTTGATGTTCAACCAACGAGTCCGTGTTGTCTTGAGACTGCGTTTCGTTGATTGAATGGCTTTCGAGGAGCTGCATGTCAATCGGGAATGATTCGACTTAAGTGTCGCCTTTGTTATTGTTTGATTGGGGGAGGTTATGCGTTGGTAGATTTATCGAATTTTCGGAATCCAATTGTTTGTTGCATGATGTAGATGTGTGCCCGGTTGATTTATGAATGAAACACGTGATTTTTTCGTCGTTGAAGAATATTCTGAATTGGGTTTGGTTTTTGATGATAGTTATGGAAGCGGGTAGTTTTGTTGTGTCTTCGTGGTTAATGAACATTTGTCGGCGGAAGCTCAAGATATGCTCGTAACCCTCAAGATTTATTCCGGCTCTCGTGTGGTTTATCTGGGATACTGGCGTAATATTTATGCTTTTTAATGCATTAAGTATCGATTGGTTCGGTATTGAGGGACATGCGTTGGAAATGATTATTTTTTTTGCTGGAGTGATGAGTCTTCGGATTTGTATTATGTGTTCGTTTACCGTGATTGTATTGGTGTTTTCTAAAAGTGTTTCGAGTATTTCTTTACTAGAAAGGAAAACACAGAAGTGATTGGACATATTCTAGATATGTAGATAATGTGTTTCGGTGATATAATTTTTCCAATTGCTAGTATGTAATCTACCTGATGTATACCATCGATGGAATTAAATACTAGTGCCTGTTCTCTAGTAGGATTTTTTTCGTTTGCCGTGATAGAGGCAGGGCTAATGGTTTTATTCGGATAATTGGGTGTTTTGTGTTGGTTACTAAGATGGATCGGTTGTTGATCACAGACTTGATCGGTCATTAACGCCGGAAACGGCGGTGATTAGCTGCTTATCTGCTGCCTTGACGACGGCCGAATTATATGTAACAGGTGTGTGTTGGTTGGCGGGAAAGATATAAGATGTACGTGGGTTGCTGCTGTGGTTATTTGTATTCAGTACGGGTAATTTGTTGTTAACTTTGGTAGTACTAGACAAACTCGTTGTTTTATTAGTTTTAGGGATGTTATTTTTTGTGAGAGGTTTGCTTAGGGGCGGCGTGCCCGTCCTATGCTTTCCGCTCATTTCGTTAGTGATGGAAGATGCCTGATATTATAGACAATAATATTGATTCATATTACCTTTAATCAGACGCTGGTGTAATTAGATACCACATTGCTATCGAGAGCTATAAAACGCACAATCGTGGAGAGAACACACGTGTTATACTATCGGAGGTTGAACACGTACTGATTTACAGTCTTATCAAACACCTCAGGAACATTACAGTATTGTACAAAGCATTCTTCAATTGCTGAAACTAATGTAAAATTGTGTAATTTGGATGTATCAAGAATCCTTTAGACTTCAAGTTTGTTAAAGCTGCTTCTGGTCTTGTATCAGATCCTTAAATGGTAAAACAATACTGGAAAAAAGGTAAATTAATACAATTATTGGCACCACAGGAAATTGAAAATATTTCTAATTGTATTTTAAATCAAAAATTAAACATACCCTTTAAAGAAGGAAGACAATTTAAACATTGAGTTCTTTTAAGAACTATTTGATGGCACATAAAACCACATAAATAATATATAACACATTATTTAGCTGTAGCTTTTTGAATTTCACAGTAGTTATGATCTTTTATAATATCAACAACTGTGGCGTCTAACGGATCACATTCATCATCGTCATCAATAATTTTATTTATTTTTTCTTTTAGTTTTTCAGTTCTTCTATTTTTTGTTGCCTTTCTGGTAGATTGCTTTTAGATAATTCTTTTAAATCAGTCAATGTTATTTTAGGTGTTGTTGAATCAAGAGTCTGGCAGTTTCCTGTTTTTGGAGGTTTTAATACTGAAAATATTGATAGAAGTTTATACACTTGTAAAAACGTAGGTGCTGTTGGGTGTTCATTTGGGCCAGTATCCTGGCGAACCATACCAAAAAATTGCTAACAAAAAATTTAAAATAAATATTAAGTAAGTTTCAATATTTTTTTTTTTTTTTTAATAAGAAAAATTACTTCGATACGATCTTGATTCATTCTGTTTGTTAGATTATATTTTAATTTAACTTCATCTAAAAGGTATTTACTTAGTTCAATTATTGACTTTATACTGATCCGCAATCCATCAGATGTACTTTTTATGAGAAACTCATTTGAAGTAATTTTGCCATTAATAAAGTTAGTTTCCCATTCATCAAGCCAAATAAGAGTAGTCTTTAAAACCTTTATAAACATATTTATATAAGCATAATAATATCAAATTTTAATCATTACATCAACTTACATCAGTCATTACTTCCTTTTCTTATGCCTTCAGCTGTATACTTCTTATTAAGAGCATTAAAAACTGAGTTAAGTATGTTTGTTAAGTTTTCTGTTTCGATACTGTCTTTGAGTTCTTCACTTTTACATGATCTCTATAAAATCTAATTACTTTAATTGTAAGCCCACTATTCAGGTTGTATTGGCTACAGCTGTGGTCCACGTGAATGATTCAGCAGGTAACGTGGTGCGTTGCATTGCAGTACTTGACTCAGGATCAAAATTGTGTTTTACCACTAACGCCTCAAGTTACAGATAGTCAACAATACGATACCCATTACTGGCATGGGGCAGTCAAAATTATCAATCAGCAAATGTTGTGTGGGTATAGTGCAGTCTCGATTTGTCCAGACACAGTTCCAGGTGCAACTTCATGTGTTACCTACCATCACTGGCGACCTTCCAACACAGAGGTTTGACACAAATCAATTAAACTACCCTCGTGAAATACAATCAAACTAAGCTGATCCCGAGTACAGCAAACCTGGGTCTGTCGACATGCTACTTGGTGCTGAAATATTTTTTGAGATTTTAAGACAAGATAAACACTTAATGTCGGAGCATGCTGCCTTCCAGGACACTGTGTTCGGTTGGATTTTGGTGGGTAAGGTATTCACCCAACCATCTGCGGTATCACGGTACGTCCAGTCATAAATCAATGCTCTGCATTATCGTTATTCACATCGGCCGTGTCTAGACGGTTATGCGAAGAGGAAGAAGCTGTGTAACAACATTTCACACAAACCACTCACATAAATGAAAAAGAACAATTTGTGGTTCGACTTCCGCTGAAGGAACATCCTTTTTGCATAGGAAATACAAGCATTATAGCTAAGAAACGTTTTCTTAATCCCGAACAAAAATTGATCAAAGACAAGGTGTTGTCAAATGAATACGAAAAATGTTTGATGGAGTACTTGAAGTTAGGGCACATGAAAAAAATTGGACAATTCAATGAAACCCAATCCAGTAAATATTACATTCCCCACCATGGAGTCTTCAAAAGTACCAGTACAACCACGAAGTTACGAGTATTGCTTGATGCATCTACTATAGGTTCAACAGTTAAATCTTTGAATGACTTGCTCATGAAAGGACCAGTTGTCCAACCTACGATGTATTCCACACTGTTAACACGTTGACCGCCACGGCGTTTTTCACTTTGTTACTTAAATTTGCTACGAGATCAAATTCTAAATCTCAACAAATTACTAAAAGTTGGTTGTGAGATCTTATGTTGAATCTCACTTATACAAATTTTCTATCGATGAGAACTCGTGTTAGGTCTCAATAATCGGTATTTTCTCGTCGGATTCTAATTCTACAGTGTTGCCACTTTCAGATGGTGTTTGTAGCTTGACAATACCATATTTAGTTTTTTTTATCAATATTTTAAAATCATTGATAATGCAACGTTTGATACGTTGTTATTGGTAACTAAACGTATAAACTTTTTACTTTATTTATCTGATTATCAAAATTGAATGTTTAATGTGTTTTTGCCGTTAAGGTAACGGATTTATGAAGTTTTTTTTATGTAATTTGTGACAAATAAACAAAATGAATGACGAGAGTATAACTGAAATGTTAGAATCTTCATTTGAATCATTTGACTATAGTTCAGACGATTGTGACAATGACCCCAATTGGGATCAAAATGCTGAAAACATGTCTACAAGTAAGTTATTTCACCTGCAGCTTAATGTACTTTGATCTAACTTACATATGATTTTTAAATGTTTCGAATAGGTAGTACTTCTAGTAAACAAAATATCAATGATGATGTCAGACATGTGAACATGTCTATAGATGGTAATATATTTTGCTTGAAATTGTCTATTTTCTATTTATAATTAATAATAAAATACATTTTAGAAATTGAATTATCTGGAGTAGATGCAATTGCTTACAGTGATGAAAATGATGATCCAAATTTTGGTAAATAATAAACAAAAATGTGCATTATTAAAAAAAAAATGTTTAAAATTATTTTTTTTATATTAGATTTGGTATCTCATATAAGTGCTTCATCTGATAATGGTTCTACTACAAATTATCCTGGACCAGGACGTCCAAGGATTCATCCTAAGGTAAATGTCAATGATCGTCGTCAATGGAGAGCAGACGACAATGTTATTGACGATTTTATTTTTGATGCTGATAAGACAAATTCAGGTATAAATCCAGATTTATTTGACACTCTTATGCATGGATCACCGCTTGATTTTTATTAATTATTATATACCTATATAAATATATTTTATATTTATTATGCTATAAAAAAAAATACCTATTACTATAATTAAACTGTTTTTGTTATATTTTTATTAATAGTAAGTAATTTGTTGTAACTTATGTTTTTTCATTATTAATGTACATGTGGTTTTTGAATATTATTTTATACTTTAAAAAAAAAGTTTTCAAGTTATGTTTTTTGTTTGTAATATCATTTTTATCATAAAAAAGTTACATTTATGCTTTTTATTTTGCAGTTTATAGGATAAAAGCCTACTACCAGAGATTGTTTTCATATTATTATATTGTTCCTTATTGTTCAAATAATGTATTATTTTATAAAATAAATAAATATTTATTTGAGATTTAATGTTAAGTCTCAATTATAGTGATTTTTCATAATGAGATTTAGTTTGAGATCTCAGGCTAATGGTCAAAACATTAATTTTTCAAATGGTGACATCCTACGGCCATGAGATCTAATTTGAGATCTCGGCTTATATTAAGTTATAACATAAAAAAATGTTTTAGGAAAACAATTATGAATATAAGTACAAGTTTTGAATAAAATCAGACAATGTTTTATCCAAAAAAAAATTTGAGTAAACCTATGAAAAACCCCGTGGCAGTGAGGACAAAGTTTGGTGAGATCTCGTACAAGAGCTCATGGCGGTCAACGTGTTAAGTTTTTGAGTCCATCAAGTAGCCCTCACGGCAGATATAGAGAAGATGTACCGACAAATACTAGTTCATAATGACGATTGTCAGCTACAAAAAATAGTGTATAGGTCAAGGCCAACTAATGAGCTTCAAGAGTTCATGTTGAAAACAGTAACATATGGTACAAAAACTGCCCCGTACTTAGCCACCAGGTGATTGGTACAATTGGGGAATACATGCACTGATCCGGACTTAGCAAGAATAATCCAAAGGGACTTCTATGTAGATGATTTATTGAAAGGAGCAGACACTGATGATCAATGTTATGAGATTTTCCAACAACTCACCAGTGTGCTCAACGGCACCCAATTACCATTAAGGAAGTGGTGCTCAAACTCGTCAACACTCTTGTCCTTGTTACCTACCACCCACCACTGATGATAACTACATAATAACATTGTCAGAATCTGACTCAGTGAGTGCGTTGGGTTTGCAATGGCAACCAAGCACCGATAGTTTAAGATTTGTCATGAAACCATGGACTCCACCTAAACGAATGACTAAGCGTAGTCTGTTGTCAGATATCAATAGTATTTATAATCCCATTGGTTTGATTACTCCAGTACTCATCAAAGGAAAGATTTTTTTACAACAGTTAAGGAGTCTGAAAATCGACTGGGATGAAGTATTATCAGATGACATTTGTTCGGGGTGGACAACCTTCTATTCCAGCCTCCATCAACTTATTGAGTTGTCAGTGCCTAGAAATGTGTTACTCGCCGATGTGGTCAAGCTCCAGGTACCCGGCTTTTGCGACGCGTCTCAATTGGCATTTGGTGTTTGTGTGTACCTGAGGTCGGTCGCACGTGGCGGCAGTGTGTATGTCCACTTGTGCACATCGAAGTCCAGTGTCGCACCAATGAAGGCCACGACAATTCCGAGGCTCGAAATATGTGGCTCTGTGACATTAACCAAACTTGTCCTTGAAGTTCAATACGAATTACGTCGGTTAAATAACATAGTCCCGCCTAACAATGTGTTTTCATGGAGCGACTCCACAATTGTTTTGGCTTGGTTCGCGAGCACTAGTTTATTCCAGGTGTATGTTTTAAATCGTATAGCGCGTATCCAAGACTTATCAACTACACATCAATGGCAAAACGTCCCAACAAACGATAATCCTGCGGATGTAATTTCACGAGGTGTTGGCGTGCGCACACAGTGTTGCCAAGTTGGTCTTTTTATAACTAAATCTGGTTTTTTCTTGCTGCATCTAGTTGTTGAATTTTAGATTCTAGTTGATAGTCATTTTTCTGGTTTTTTTTTCCCGGCTTTTTTTGAAATATTGCCTTATCGTGGGCTGAGAGTAAAAAGGTTCTATGTCAAAATATCTAATTTTTCAGGAGAGCATTTTTAAGGTTTGTTGTCAAATATCTTTTTATCATATAAGGATAATTGTTTATAATTGATATCAAAAAATCAAGCATGTTGTCTATAATAATATAACATGCAAATATAACATCTCACTATTTTAGTTAATTCTCTAAAAATATAAAACAAAAAAAATGTAGTTTAGAGTAAAAAGGTTCTATACAAAGGACTATTTTACTCGCTAAATATTTTTTATTTAATAGATAGAACCTATTTACCCTTTAGTGCATTACATAATTTTGATCAGTCAGGCCAACATAATATAATATAATATGATATAATTTTATCTAAAACGTCAATTATTAATATTTTATTAAATCACTTTTTATTTAAATATTCTGTGTAAATGTATAATACTGTGAAGTAACATTAAATACATTTAATAATAAATTCATAAAAATAAAATAAAATGAAATACAAATAATAATAATATAATCAAAATTCAAAACATTTTTTTTTACTTAATAATTAGTTAAAATATTATATTAATAAGTTTCTTTATATATTATGCGAAACAAATTAGTATATAACGTATGTTACTGTATAATACTGTGATGTAACATTAAATACATTTAATAATACATTTATAAAAATAAAAATAAAATATAATAAAAATAATAATAATAGAATCAAAATTCAAAACATTCTTTTTACTTAATAATTAGTTACAATATTATATTAATAAGTTTCTTTATATCTGCGAAACAAATTAGTATAAAACATATGTTACTGTATAATACTGTGATGTAACATTAAATACATTTATAAAAATAAAAACAAAATATAATAAAAATAATAATAATAGAATCAAAATTCAAAACAATTTTTTTTTCAACTAATAAGATACTCAGCTATGTATTATTATTTGTTAATTTTTTATGTAAAAGTTTCTTTATATCTGTGGAACAAATTAGTATAAAATGTACGTTCATCTTCGGGCATAAATTTGTATAAATACTCTACATCTTGAATTTTTTCTTTTGTTATTTTTGGATTATTTTTAGTTGACACAGCTAAGTTTATATTTTTTAAAGATTGAATAAAATTTGGAGTTGAGTTGGAACACAAGTTAATTTGAATAAAATCATCTACACCATGTAATGTTTTATACTTAACTATATTTATATTTATATTGGAAAATTGTAGTTGAACTACAGAATTGAAAGGAATAAGGTTAAACTTAAATTGTTTGGATGTAAAGTGGTAATTTTTAAAAGTATTCTCATTTAACTGTAAAATTTTAAAGGGTTTTTTTTCATTAACTGTTAATAATGCTCTAATGAACCCAAGTGGGGACCAAATTTCTAAGTTTTTTATTTTTTTTTCAATCTGAGAGTGAGCATTATCTACTTCTTGTATACAAGAATGGACTGGAATAGAATATTTCATAGTTATTGTTTTTATTTTTGGATTATTCAATAAAAAATTGATCATAGCAGTGGATATAATGGAATTTCTATTTTGGGGTACACAACTGTCAGACCAGGTTATGATATGTTCTATATTATCTATGTCTTCAACAATTTTAGTTAAGATAAAAATAACAGCACTAGCTAGATCATTGCCCGAGCGTCCAACCAAAGCCTCGTTCCATATCGCACAATACACTCCAGAAGAGACATTTACATGAGCAGTCATATTATAAACATTTAGTTTTCTTTTGTAAAAAGCGCAACCAACATTTGTCATGGGTAAATTAATTACGTTCTCTAAATCAAAACATACTACAATAGTATTTGGATTAATATTTTTGTCCGCATTTCTCACTAGCCTCATTGAGTCTTTTTTTAAGATGTGCTCTTCATAAAAATTAGTTTTTTGGGTATCATGAGAATTAGATTTTTTTAAATAATCATACTCAACACACACTTCACATAAGTCTTTTTTAGGTGAATAAAATGACAAATTAAAATTATTATTAAAAATACTTCTGTACATATGAGATTTAACTGGTGTCTCATTTTGAGATAAGCATAGAGTAAAATATTGGTTATACATTTTAGAAATATTCAAGTTTGAGTCAAGATATTTTCTTTGAGAATCTGCTCTACAGTAATGCGATTGTATAGTTGGATATGAAGATATATGTTTAAACACAAAGTCTTTGCGTTCACTAGATATTCTATTATCAAGTTTTTTCCCTCTTTTTTCATCTGGAGGAGTAAGAGACAGTGGATTTTTATTTTCATGTACATTGTACACAACTTTTTGACTTATAGACAAGCTATTAAGAAAAAATACTTTGCAAACGCGAATTTTGGGTAAATCATGTTTAGGAAAATAATATCGAAAAGAATATCTATTCTTTTTAGATTTAAAACACTCGACTCTTTCTGAATAGTTAATTAAATAACTTAATTTATCCTTCCTACTTAATGAATAGTAAAGACTATGTATGTCTTTAATATTGGAGATAGAAAAATTAAGGCTACACTTAAAAGTGCAATTTTCCTTACATACATTTTCAATGTTAATTTTTTTTGCTTTAATAATTTTTCCATTTGTCGATACATGCTCATTACCACTATTGACCAACTGTTTGGTAATATTTTTCTTCCATGTTAAAGGGTGTTTTTGACGCTTTCTCGTTTTTTTATTCAATTTAAAAGGTGACTTTTCGGTTTCCGATTCTTCAGTTGATGAATCAGTATAAACTACAAGCCTGAAAAAAATAAAAATTATACTTTCTATTTAGTTTTTATGCTATAAATGACTAATTATAAATATATAAATTTAAAGCTGCAATTAAAAAATAATTAAATACCTTGCTTTGTTATGCAGTTCTCTATCATAATTTTCAGCATTATTATCTAGATTTAAAATGTCTGAAACACTAGTTTGAAATACATTTTCATTGCCATCATTAAAATTTGAGGAGACATCTAAAATATTCACATCCTCAGCAAAATCTATGTTCATATTAAATTCATCCTCAACTAGAGTTACACAGATCCTTAAATTGTATAAAATAAATAATAAAATAGTTTAATAGCTATTGTATTATATATATATATATATATATTAAAAATATGTATAAAAAAAATAACTACCTCTGTTTTTCAAGCAGTTCTCTATGATCATTTTCAACATTGGCATCTACATCAACTATATTTAAAATGACTGAAACACTACTTTGAAATAAATCTTGTTTACCATTATTACAATTTGAGGTGATATCCAGAATATTAATATTCTCAGCAAAATCTTTACTTTTGTTTGAAATAAAAAGCCTAACAAATTAGAGCATAAATATTTTTAATTAAACTTAAATTCAACTGTTATAACTCAAATTTAATAAATTGAATAAGTGTGTTAATATAGAATATTCTATATTAAAATAAATTAAAATATTATTTTTTCTTTAATAACATTCTTCTTACCTCCGACAAATATTGTCTTTTTTACATTGTGGTGTTTCATTGCAATAATTATTGAGCCAATTGTGAACTTTAGTATCATTTGAATCACTCGTATTAGAGTAACTTTTTCTAAAATAAAAATAACTAGGTAAGTAATCTACATAATAATATTAAAGTATGTACCTAACTTGTGTTCTATAATATGCTATTATTACCATCCTTGCCAAAATAAATTAGTAATATATTAATATAGTTGAACAACAATACAACTACAATACACTTAAAATTGTTTCCAAATAGGTACCTTCCATCATAGTATATTATTTAAATATTTGTTCGAATGAACTACCTAGGTATGTAATTCTAACTGGCTCTAAATTGAATATTAATGGAATGAGATAACTTTTATTGTTTATAATGATGTATTTATGTTAAAGAAAAAAAGTGCTGTAGTATAGGTACACAAAAATTCTAATTAAGTGGCAACAAGATTATTATACCTAAATAGGTACCTACCTATACAATATAATAATATATATTATATAGGACATAATAGGTACTTACCCATTTGACATTTTTTTCTCAATGTAAGGCTTATACTCTTTGTCAGCATCAGAGTCATAACAATACATGGTTTCATCAGTTGATTTAGAATCAACAGACAATTGTTTGTCATAATTTTGTTGACTAGCCATTCTAGACATGGAAGACATTTGTAGAGTCCTCTTCCTCAAATTAATTTTAGTTAGGTATTTCAATTAATTCTATTTTAATTTATAATATATTTTCACCACATCATGGGAAATTAGATTTAAACAAAAATTAAGTCAAAACACTCAAAACACTACCCAGAAAACAATCTATTTATAAATGGTATTCAATAACAGTCACATAAGCTGATAACAATATTATAATATCATATTATTATATCCGATTGGCGGGATGGGAAACATTTGTTTTGACCACAACACAATAATTATCGTATCGACATATTGATATTATTGTGCTATTGGTAGTGATAGTACTCTTTTACTCTTAATAATGTTTTTGTAATTCAATATAGAACCATTTTATCCTCAAAAAAAGTTATGGAGTAAAAAGGTTCTATCTAATACATTCGAAAATAACGAATATGTTAATTTTAAAGACATAGAACCTTTTTGCTTTGTGTATCTCATTCATTATTACTCGTATCAAACTAATTTCTAGCTCAAAACATGCGCCATT
>NW_019104372.1:0-65993 GCF_001856785.1 Myzus persicae
TATAAGTATGCAGAGTTCCTTGCTGATACAGATGTAGAAAAAAAAACGAATTGTTTACAAAATGATGAGGATACAGTTACAAAAAATCTACTGATAAATGATAAATCGAGCAATCTCATACAGACTACATTAAACAGAATAGGTACTGGAAATGAAATAATTACACAAAAACAACTGGACTCAGCAATAATTAAATTTGTTGTTCAAGATACACAGCCAATTAATATTGTTGACAAGCCAGTATTTTTGAATTTAATTAGATTGGGACTTCCAAAAACATTAACTGTTATGTGTTCAAAAACATTAAAAACTCGATTAAACTCTGCAGCTAATGCAATGGTAGATAATATTTCTAAAACACTGTCAAATATTGAATATATATCAGAAACTGCAGATTGTTGGACCCAAGGTAAAAAATCTTACCTTGGCATAACAGCCCATTGGATTAATATAACAACGTTAGTTAGAGAAGGAGCATCATTAGCTTGCACAGTGATAAAAGGTCGACATACTTTTGATGTAATAGCACAAGAAATATATAATATAAACAAAAAGTACAAAATTCAAAATAAAGTAACCAGTACTACAACTGATAATGGTAGCAATTTTGTAAAAGCATTTAGGGTTTTTGGAATTGATAAAAATTATGAGGAAAACTTATTCGATGAAGATGAAGAATTAGAGCTAATTGATTTAAATGGTATATTTGAAAATGCTGAAATTGATACAGAAATTGACTATGTAAATGAAGTTAGTTTGTCCGCTCACAGACGATGTGTGAGTCATACTTTGAACTTGGTCGCAACTAATGATGTTGAAAAATGGTTTAATGAAAATGAAAGAAAGGCTGATGTTCTTCAACTCAAAAAGCTCTACAGAAAACTCTTTGCAAAGCTAACAAAACTTTGGTCAAAACAAAATCAGTCGACGATTGTGGCAGAAAACATTCATGAAGTACTTAATGTGTATTTGAGAGTACCTAATAAAACAAGATGGAATTCTACATATGATGCATTAATTCAATTAAAAGGAATTATAAATGGACCTGGTGGCTTAGAAAAATTGAACCAAGTCATGGATTTTAATACATTACCAAGAATATTAAACGAAGAAGCTGTATTCATAAATGAATTTTGTGATATATTTGGACCAATCGCAGAGTCCTTAGATTTCTTACAAGGTGAAAAAGCCATGTATATGGGATATCTGCTACCGACTTTACATGCTTTGGAGAAAAAGATTAAAAATAGACAATGTAAACCTATGACACATTGTACACTTCTATTAGAAGCTGTTTTAAGATCATTAAAAAAAAGGTTTGTAAGATTAAATTAGAAAATTAAATAAATTATTATTTAATATATTAATCTTAATTAATATTACTTTTTAATAATTACTATGTTACTGGTGTTATAGATTTGCTCACATATGGATGGAAAAAGAATTAGTAATTGCTGCATGTCTTATTCCAAGATTTAAACTAAATTGGCTAGAAGGTGACGAAAAATTGAATGCTGAATTATTTTTAAAAACTGAGTTTTTATGTTCTGAAAATGAAGTATCTGATGGTAATTCAGTTAGTGATTCTGATTCTGATTCAAATAAAGATTTTTTTTGTTTACCAACAAAAAGCTATTCCAATAAAAATAATACAATAACCTCAGATCAAGAACTTTTAAATTTCTTAAATAACAAAAATATTGATTTAAAAAGTTTATTTGCATTTCCTAAAGTACTATTAAAATTTGTTCAGTTTAATACAGGTTTACCCTCTAGTGCACCAGTAGAAAGGTTATTTAGTACTGGAGGGAATGTAATGACATCAAAACGTCATAGACTGGGTGATGATATGTTTGAAAACTTAATTTTATTAAAACAAAATAAGATGTTTTGAAGTTCAATAAAATTTACAAATAGTTTTCTTTTTTATTTAGATAAATAGATATTTACCTACAGTTTTTTAAAAATTTTATTTGATGTTATAATACCTAACAAGGATACAAGTTGTTTTTTTTTTATTCAATAAAGTTTTAAAAATGTATCGAATTAAAATATGAATTATTTATTTATCATGTACCTATTGTACCTATTTACTGTTTTTGTTTCAATATTTGAATTGTCTGAGTTGAATATATTTAATAATTACAATTATAATTTTCAATTCGACCTAAATTTAAGTCTTCAATCGAAAAGATTTTTTCAACTCTTAAAAAAACTATGGAGGTAGCTGATTTTTCTAAGGCGACCTTGTCCAATCTCTTGGTTGTGTGTATAGTGCCCTAGTATTTGCTTAATTTTATCACTATGAAATTCTTATTAAAATGTAACTCAAATAACGTGTCAAACTTTATGAATTGTTGGGGAAGGTGGGGCAGAACGGGGGTCCTAAGGTATCAGAAGCAATAATTCACTCAAAAATTGTGTTTTTGATTTGAAACTTGAACTATGTAATCTTTAGGAAATGGTTATTAATATGTTAGCATGTTTTAAACATTCATTTAAGTCTCATAGTGTTAAAGGTAAAAATAGGTTTAAGTATAATTTTTTCCGTTTTGCCCCATACCTGGGGACGTCCCTCAAATATTATTTATTTCACATAAATATTATTTCATTTTACATAAATACAATTACATTAATCAACTTAAACTTTTTGTCATTTAAACAACTTGTATAACTTGCATATACATAATGTAATATATTATATTATATTTATGGGAATATATTTTAGTATACTAATTGTACAATAACAAAAAATAATAATTGCTTGTAAATTTTAACTTTTACATTTATTAAATAGGTACATTTTAATTAAATACTCATTATAGATATAGTGCCTACCCTAGTAGGTAAACTTAAAAATTAAAAAAAAAAGTAATGTTGTAAGGTACCCCATTATGCCCCAATGATTACACTTAACTTCAGCCGTTGTTAGTAAACACAACAATTATTTTTTTTTAATAATTAATATTATTAAAATAATCTTAAGAACATTTGCTATAGAAACAGCAAAAACAAATTTAAGATAGGTACAATAAGTGAACCATAAAAATATTTTGAAATAAAATAACAGTTTATTATATCAATCTATTGATAAGAGGCATGTGTAATGATTTAAATTTATTACTGATAAGATAATTGATATGTGAACATGAAATTTTTATTATATGATATTGTTGGCCCCAGAAATCTATATATTAAGTTTTTAAATCAGTATGATCATTATAACTATAACTATAAGACATAAATATTGAAATGTCCCCGTTTTGCCACATGGCCCCCCGTTCTGCCCCACTTTCCCCCATATGCTCTAAATTGTATTTTTATTTTTTGTTTGAGTCGTATGTGTTTATGGGATTTTAATTTTTATATTCATGGCAGGCTAACGATTCATAAAAAAAAAATTAAATGAACGCGACCCAACGAACGCGTTCGTTTTTTAAAAGAACGTGAACGTGAACGCGTTCGTTTGAAAAAAACACGAACGTGAACGTGAACGAGTTCCTTTTTGAAGGACTGAACGTGAACGTGAACGAGTTCATTTTTTTCGTGAACGTTCCGAACACTGGAAATGTACAACCATATAGTTTGATACCAAAGTGTTAATTTATGTGAAGAATTCTAGTACTTGAAAAATACAATAGTTGAATAATCCAAAGTGAAAACTCTATAATAAATGTCATAAATCCGAGACAATTGGGCGCAATGACAATTGGGTGCAGTACATTTGGATGCAAGAACATTCATTTATTAATTAAAATTATAATGATACTATTAGGCAGTATCTACTTAAGAATATTAAATCTACACAATTTTTAATAATTTAATTTATAATCAATAATTTTTTTTTTAATGAACACAAGTATTTGATTATATATATTAAAGATGTTACATCAATTAAAAACTGTAAGCACAGTTTTATCTTACAAAAAATAAAAATAAGAAAAAACCATAAATTTTTATTTCATATAACACAAATAATTTAGCAATGAATTGTGTTTCCAGCGCATGAATTTGATATACTAAATAAGTATCAAAACTCGTATCGTATTGTTATAGATTATGAATTTTTATCAATGTAATATGTTTTGTAATTGGGAATTTCAGCAATCATATTGATTGATAAGTACAATAGAACGCTGATTATCCAAACGCCAATCAACTAGACATGCAAAAAAAAGGTCTAATAATAACTTTTATTGCATTGAACAACTGTGAACCTAACCCGACTAAAATATCATCGTTTTTCAAACCTTAGTCCGTTTATTACTTTTTCAAAGAATAAATATCAATGTAAAAATAAAAACAAAAATTTAATAATACACAGTACAAAAAAGTAACCTATACTAGTAACCTAGAATTTTAAAAAGTATTGACATTCACTCCCAATTGTCATTGAGCCTAAAAGTTCCGCACCCAATTTTCTGAGCCTATAAGTTTCGGCATACCGTCTGAACTAAACAGGAAACACAAATTAATATGTATTTAAATAAATCGTAATTTTTGTGAAAACACTATTTATATAGACTGAGATGATTATACATACATGTACCTGTTTTTCAAAAATCATACTAAGAGGTATAAGATTTATTTAAGACACCAATACCTAAGGATGTGAAAGAATTGAAAACGATTTTCATCATTGAATTTTAAATTGGTACTAATGGTATTTAAGAGATGGTCTGGGATGATCTAGCTAAGATAATTATTCCATGAAACTAACAATTCGTATTAAAATTATAACTAACCGTTTTCTCCAACGTACTTAGGTAATAGTTTCCCGTAACGATACCTAACATCAGCTATTCTTCTTTCTCGTACTGATCCACTACTTAACGGTACTTGTGTTTTTCCTAAAAAAGTTTTGATAAATATAAAATAATACTATACAATATACATAAAAAGTAAAATGTAGGTATTATGAAGCATTTGTGAAGTGTAAAAAAAATTAACCACTTAAATGAATACAATATTTGTTGAAATATGATCGTAATAAGTCGTATAACTAATAGTTATTAACATGGCTAAATAGACAGGCATGTCAGCAAGATAATTCAGCGCATAAGCTGTGACGTATTGTGGAGTAAATCATGGTATACAAAATTAATTCATGACATAAAATATAATAAAACATAATCTCAAATTTGAATTATTCGTAATTCGTATCAGGCCATGATTCGTATATTGCAAACGCAAAGTATTATATTTTTTTTACTGGCAAATGCCGAATTATAATTTTAAACTTTTCAAAACTTACCTATTTATACTCAATTATTGATGTTTAACTAATTTTTTTATTCACATTACTATTTTATATTTAATTAACTTTTAATTAATTTGTTAATAAACTCGTTAATTTTTTTTCATTGGGTATTGTGTGTCATTGGATAGGTACATTAAATAGGTAAAATGTGTAATACCTACTTTACATTTAAATTATTTATAAAATATATTAACCTTTTAAAAATAGTTTTAATTTTAATTTTTTTAAATTACCATAGAACTGTCCTAATATTATATGTAATACATTTCATTCATTTTAATATTTACCTATGTGTTATTTTATAATTTTTTTAAATATCTTTTGTTTACTTAATGTATTATTTCTAGTACAAGGCCTGCAACACTCCTCAATGACTGGTTTGTCAACAAAATGCCCTTTTGAAACTGCATCAAACTTCTTTTACCACGAATACGCATCTCTTTAATAAAATTATCCATTTTATTTAATGTCTCATTTCGTTTTTTTATATCTTCCCCATATGCTGTTGTATTATTTCCATACAAGTTGATGGAATTTAAAAGATCAAACCAGTCATTTACCAAAAGAAAAACATCAGTGACCTATAATATCAGCATACAACAATGACTATAAGTAAAGTTAATACATTTTTATTTATTACTTCTTTCCAATTTGGAGTTTGAATTTTATTTTTATTTCCATAGTGTACAATATAGCCATTGAAACACTTTTTGAAAACAACTGAACAGCAGGACGAACTTTCTGGCGCTGTGGTCCTGCTACATCTAAATGTGCTGAAGTTAACTTGTAAGCAAATTTCATATAATTACCACTAGATAGTTTCAGCACCTCTTCTACTGTTTGTTTCCAATAAATATACCTATAGATACATTGGTAAAATTTAAATCAGTATCATGGGTGGCAACTGTTAGGCCATGGGACTGACTATGATCAGTGTTCAGTAGACTATTTAATTTGGTAAGATTATTATTGTATAACTATTATTTATTGAAATTAAACTATTATACCTTCATTGACTATGAAACCGTGATCTATAAAATTATTTCTAATTAGTTTCACTAAATGGGGAACATCAGCAAAGGTGTGAATTTTCTGTTCAGTTTTGGAATGAATGAAAAATTGATTTTCATGTGAGACACCCAAAGTCTTCCAAAGAGCAACATTTGTACTTCCCATGTCACTAGTCATGGTAACTACATTATATCCAGTATCGTACAGTATTGAAATAACATTGTGAAGCACTTCTTCTTTCATTGGGCTGTCATATGAATAGTAAACTGGTTGTTTCCAATTTAATACCATACCTCTGACAATCATAACTTGAACAGTTTTATGTGGCCCTAAAACTTGTTCCATTTTTTTGTCAAAACAAATTTCGTGACTAATATATAATTCATCAAATGACAATACACATAATTTCTCCTTTGCACTTAATTGTTCACCTTCAATATTATAATTATAATTAATGTATAATATGATCCAAGGTATAAACCAACACACAACAGTGGATGTTAACTTATTGGTTTTTGTTTATTTACCTTTCCATTTCATAATGTTTACTACATCGTTAAGAATACCAGGTTCAATGGATAAGTTCCCTGCAAATGTTTTAAGAGTTGAAAGACCTATAGTGAACATTATTTATTTGAAGAAACTACTTGTAAGCATATATTATAAATTATATTACTATATGATTACGTTTGACCTATACTTAATAGTTATTAATATAATTATTTTCAGGCCTGGTAATGGATACTTTAGTTTATCTCTCAAGTAACGATATGCACTTGGTGAAATACTTCTCAGTGTAATAGCTGCAGTGATGTCTTCTACTTCCCACTTTTGTATTCAAACATGAGGCCGTAAAAAATGATTTATTTGAGTTTTTGTAAATATATGACCAAACATATCGCATACTTTATTTTCAAAATAATCAGTTTTCAAATATTTATTTTCCTTTTCAACGTTTAAAAGTTTGTTTTTTATTTCATTTAATTCTATTTGTAATCTATCAAAAATATAAACATAAACTAACATTGTATTACGATCAAACCGTTTTAATAGCAAAATTTTATAATACATATACATATAGGTATATTTAAATACTTGTTAACAAGTTCCAATAAATGTTGTTCTCTATTTTTTGGCAAAATATGTGAATCCTCTGTAATAAATAAGCTTCTAGTCACTTCTGTTGTACTACATGCAGGATTAGAATTAAATTTCTAACAAATAAATATTTATTTATTTTAAGTCATAAAACTAATAAGTTAAAACTATTTCATTCTTATAATATATTATTGTTTTATAATATCTTAATTGTTAAAACTTGCCTCAAAACTGTAATTTTTTAATACAATAAGAAAATAATAAAACAAAATAAGAAACGTTAAATACTCACGACACGCTTTGTAGGTAATGAAATAAAATGACAGTATGACACTCTATACTATCATTCTATCATCAAAATAACGCATAACACTCGTTCACTTCTAATCGCAACTTTTATAATAAAGGTCAACATTGAGTTATTATTTAACCGGTAAATTTTTACGCGGGATATTTTGTCATGGAATATTTTTGTGGGGATATTTTGTCGGGGATATTTTGACCGGCATATTTTGACGAGTCACCAAATAAAATAAGTGTTCTTTAATTAAATTAATTAATTTATAATATCACATCTTCATAGTGTTTAAAAATGTGATTATATTTTTATTTCTTACACGGGGTTTGAAGTAGTGTTTTTGTTGTAACATATTGTGTAAATTTGGACAGATTTTTATGCCTAATAACAAAAAAGAGTTATACATACAATATGTTACTATCAGTCGTTCTTAGTAATGGCCAGTGATTATTGATAATGGCTAATTAATAGGAAAATGTAGACAATATTATAAAATTACTATACTCTGTTCAAAATGAAATCGTACCTCGGAGGTTGCCAGACGCAGAAGCGTATCTTCAGCCTCTCCTCACACATTAGAATTTTCAAATTTGTTTGCCAAATATTAAGCACACAAATAGCTCGTATTATACAGCTGGTTCCGCCCTATCGATATCCGTTGGTACTTAATAATCCGTTACCATAATTCGCAAGTGTCCCCGCCCACGATTTCGCGATTTTCTCAAATTTTATCGAAATTCTAACTTTTTACATCCATAAAAAAATACTGTGGATTTAAGTCCAATATTTTTTTTTAAATTTCTTCTAACAATAACTTCAGTGCAATAACTTGTATAACACTTTGAAGTTGATTCTTGAAATGCAAAATATCTATAAATAGCTCAATAAACTTTAAAATATATTAAATGTACCTGCCTACATTAGTTCTAACTTCTAATATCAATCATACACGTAAAATTTTATCATAAAAATTTGGTGAAAATCTTAAGTATCTACTGTTCACAGTTATTTGTTTTTGAATAACATCACCAATCAAAAAACAATATTGATCTATAGTCAAACAATGATTTTGCAAAAACCTCTTGTTTTTCCCGATTGTTAAAATAAGAACTGAGAATTGTTTACTATTGACTCCCAAAAGTACCAACTAGATCCAATTTGCTACCAAAAACCACCCTCAAAGTTAGAAATAAAAGCGTTTTACTGCTCCAAAAAGTGATGGCACACACATTGGAAGACTATCTTTCGCATATACCATTTATATAATTCCTACATGTCTCTGTTACCACGGCCTACCACTCACAAAATAAAATGGTAGTAAAACCAAAAGGCAATATTAAGTTTCACAGTTATTCGTTTATTAGTCAAGGAAATACCATTATATTATATATATATTTATAAATAGATTACCTAGGACCAAATTTGTTGATTCATTTGTTATATTTTGTTCTACCTTAAAAAAATTCCATATAAGTTTATGTTATAGCAAAAATAAATAGTATTGTACAAGGATGGCAAATCCATGGCATGCGTGAAGTAACCAACATGGCACTCGAAACATGCAAAGGGCAAGCGAAAAATGAAAATAATAATTTTTTTGTTTTATTTTTAATAAAAAATAATTATAGACCACCATTTTTTCTTATAATACACAAACATATATACTTTTCATAATTCAATGACACTTAGGGTAAAAATATTAGATAGTTTTAACATGTAACGTGCCATCCCTGGTTTAGTTTATCAAAAGAATTATTACTTCTGGAATTGTCTCTAATCGATTCCCATATCGATACTTTGAACACATGATTTTCCTTCCATGTGTACGTGCTAATACTGTACGCCTTAAGAGGACGCTACACCCGCATGTGTTGTCTCCGTCTTACAAAAGTAGAACATAGCAAAAAAATATTTTGCACGAGAAAGAACCGAGAAAGCTACAGTCATAATTAAGAAACGAAATTTTCACCACATAAAAAGGAGAACTTTGGCTGTGCAATATCGTTTTTATTTTTTCGATATCACTTATATGAAAAAAGTTATTATTGTTTCAAAATACATTTGTTTTTGTATTTTTCAAACTTGAATAACTTTTTTTGTACTTCCGATATCGAAAATATAAAAACGATATTGCACAGCCAACGTTCTCCTTTTTATGTGGTGAAAATTTCGTTTCTTAATTATGACTGTAGCTTTCTCGGTTCTTTCCCGCGCAAAATATGTTTTTGCAATGTTCTACGTTTGTAAGACGGAGACAACACATGCGGATGTAGCGTCCTCTTAACGGTTCTGGTGGTTTTCAAAGCAAGTTTTTATAAAAGGTTTAACCAATACAAAATAAATCAATATTATAACTAATAGTATAATATAAGACAAGAAATAAAATGTATTGTGAATTACCCAAATAAATACAATTTTTTTTTATATGATATTACAAACATCTCTACAACTATATAGTTACCAATATGCACTTTAATTACATGACATGAGTTATTATACTTAAAAAAAAAAATACAAACTAATGAGAAATACTTTTAAAGGTATACTAACTAGCTGACCCGGCAATTCTTCGCTATTGCAAGATTTCTCAGGTATTAAATTGCTATTTATTTTCTGTATGTTAAATAATTATTTTTATTTTAGACCACTTTTAGTCACGTCTTCGTGGTAATGTAGCCATATAAATTTAGCGTCGCCACCGCGGATTCTTCATAATCTTTAAAAAAAAATATTTTTTATGTAGTGATAAATGTATATGTATATTGCATGTAAATTGTGTATGTACATTTTGTAGGTATAACTATGGATAGAACAAAAGATATGAATTATGCCAGTATTTTGATAATTCAAAGACTTAAAAAATTTCTTTGTAAACAACTTTATCAACTTTTTCTGGATCGGGGGCAAAAGTATACAAATTAAATTTGGATGTCACGAGTGACAGGGCGACGTATAGTTGACCGTGAGAAAAACATTGAACGCTTAAGTCAATTCCAGCAAGTTAAGATTTGTCCCTGTGCTTTATTTATAGTCATTGCAAATGCTAATTTAACGGGAAATTGAATACGTTTAAACTTAAAAGGTAAATCTGAGGGTATAATTGGTATTCTTGGTATTAAAACAATTTTTCCATTACCACAGCCTGTTAATATTATACACTCAAGTAATAAACTTCTCAATTTTTTGATTTGTAATCTTATACCGTTGCAAAGTGTGGGTGGGCTCAAATTTCTCATTAAAATAATAGGTGGCCCTATTTTTAAAATCAGTGTATGCGGTGGAACTCCAGAAGGCGTTAAAGAGTTAAGAAATTCAGTTTGGAAATGGACTGCATCCTCTTTTTTCTAAAACTGTATCAACTGAATAGTACATTTGTGATTGAGCGCCAAACCTAGATAGAATCAAATCATTTAATTTGTTGACTTGCTCATTTGTAGGTGACAAAATAGTCCTTTCTTGAAACTATTTCAATGATTTAGAAGATATATTTTGAATGTTCGGGTACACGTTTTGAATCAATTTTGTTATAGTGGGTACTGAATTACAGAAACTTTTAATATTTATTTTATCATTCGTTGCTTGAAATTCGCCTTTGCCTATTAAAAGTAAATCTTTGATATAATTTATATTATCTTGATCTGTACATAGCACTCTCATATTAGTTTTAAGTTCTAATACTTTTATATAAGGCCATAAGTAGGATCTTTTCAGAGATGCGTTGACTTCATAAGCTAGTTAATAAAATAACAATCAAAATTGAGAGAAGACGTGTTTTACCGAAAACGATAGAAAAGTATTAAGGTTCGCTCGAACCGAAGCGGTAGCGGCAGCGGTATTTATCGCTTTTTAAATACCGCTGATCTAACCTAACCTAAAAAATATTTCGCCAAAAATTACTAGTCGGCATTGTGACACCTATGCGCGCACATGTATTTTGTTATTACGTATTATATTTTTTTTACTAATATTAATATTTAAAAGTACAAAACAACATATTTCTATATTTTTTTAAAATTGTTATCATACCATGTATATTTATTATGAAAACTCAAGTTCAGACGAAAAAGATGTATTACTGTTAGCAGCTGTAATGGATGATGAAGAACAAAAAAGGTACCATTAGATTATAATTAGGCTTAGGGACTTATAGCTCTCAAAAAATTATAATATATTATAATTAGAGTTAGGATATTGAATATATTGATGTGATAATAATATATTAATATTCATATTGCATTGTTGCACTGTACAATTAAAATATGTATGATGTTATCAAACGAAAGACGACGAAAGTCATTAACATCCTAACACTAATTATAATATATTAGCTACAACTGTTTATAAATACAGTGTGTGCTGTTACAATAACAAATAATAAAAAAAACATGTAATATTTAATTTTTGGACGTAAAAGACGAAAATGGGTTCATGAAATTAAAAGCCAAAGAGAAAGTTTAGGTGAATTTAATCATTTAATGCCTCAATTACGAAATGATGCAAAACGATTTTTTATTTATTTTCGAATGACATCAAATTGTTTTGATGCAATTTTAAATTGTATTAATGAAGATATACGTAAAGAAACGACTCATTTTCGTGTGCCAATACCTCCCCCTGAACGTCTCGCTATTGCTTTAAGGTAGGTTATACTAATATATAAATGATAAATACTATAATAATATATAAAATGTTTAGTATTTATATCCAATTGTTAGAATAAAAAAAATAAAATTGACTACAACTGATAGTACATTGCATCTAAATTGTCAGCACTATTATAATTGCTCATAATCGACGGCGTAGGACTCGTTGGAGTCACTGATGGCATGCTATAGTGAGACGACTGAGACGAAGATGATGTTGCTGTGTCTTCATCGATTTGTTCCAACTCTAGTTACCTTATCAATTTAGCTATTTTGTTTTTAGCTATTGCTTGCCGTCTAGCTGAAAAAGATTTTATAGTTTAGTTTTTATAGTTTTTATAGTTTTTATAATTTAGTTTTTTAGTTAGTTGAACATTTTTTAATAAATCTCCATCCGCTCTCCATACATGTCCTAACCACTCTAGGCGTTTACATCTTATATATGTGAGTATATTTGGTTTTTCATACAGGTTATACAGTTCTTCATTGTGTCTTTTTTCATATATTCCTAGGTTGTCGTTGTAGACTGGTCCATATATATTTCTTAGTATTTTTCTTTCCCATATAGCAAGTTTTTTATTATTATCTTTTGTTGTGGACCAGGTCTCACACCCATAGGTTACTACTGGTCTAAGGTAGCTTGTGTAAAAAGTGGTTTTAGACTTTCTTGATAGCAGTTTTGATCTCAATAGTTTGTTTATACTGAAGTAACACCTATTTCCATTTGATATTCTTTCTTTTATCTCCAAATGAATGTTGTTGCTGTTGTTTATATTAACACCCAAGTATTTGAAATTATCCACCTTTTCGAAATTCATACTTCCCACTTTCAGGTTTGATTGATCTACGTTTCTTCTCGATAGTATCATAAGTTTAGTTTTTTCTTCGTTGATACATAAACCCATGTTTTTGCTGACTTCTATTAGTTTAGAGAGTGAGTGGGAAATTTCTTCTCGCGTATTACCTAAAAGAACTATATCATCAGCATATGCTAAGATAGTTTCTTCACCAATAACTTCCATTCTTCTGTCTTCGTAAGCTTCTCTAATAACTTTTTCTAGTCCCAGATTGAACAATGTTGGGGATAGGGCATCTCCCTGTCGTAATCCAGAATTAACCTCAAAGGCTGGTGATAGTGTCTGAAGAAAACGTACTTTCAGTATAGTCTTGTCATTACACATCTTTACTAAATTTACATATTTTTTCGGAATTCCAAAATGTAACATTGCTTTCCATAATTCCTGTCTGTTCACACTATCATAAGCTTGTTTGTAGTCAACAAATATCATATATAAATCCATGTCAAATTCGTAGTATTTCTCCATTGTTTGTCTTAAGGTAAAAATGTGGTCGATAGTGGATTTCCCCTTTATAAAGCCACACTGGTATCTTCCGATGATACCCTCTGCATATGGCGTTATTCTTTCCAAAAGGAGCGTTGACAATATCTTGTAACAAGTATCCAATAATGAGATTCCTCTGTAATTTTTTGGGTCTAAAGTGTCTCCTTTTTTAAATATTGGGTATAGTATTGCCGTGTTCCACTCTCCTAGCATTACTTCGGTTTCCCAAATTTCCTTAATCATTTTCCAAATTTCATCTTTAATCGCATTTCCTCCATTTTTTAATAATTCCGCAACTACGTTGTTTTCTCCAGGTGATTTGTTGTTTTTAAGTTTTTTTTATGATGTTATAGATTTCCTGTTTTGTTGGAGTCTTAATATATGGTTCCGCTGTACTATATTGCATAGGTATATCTTCATGTGTTGGTATTGGTGGTGTTTTATTTAGTAATCTTTCGAAATGTTTTTTAAATTCTTCTACTACAGATTCTTCTTTTGTTACTAACTCACCTAGTTCATTCCTTAGGATCCTAGTCTGCGGTTTAAATCCCTGTTTAATGTTGGCAGTTTTGCTAAAGAATCTTCTGGAGTTATTTTTATTTTCTTCAATTTCCTCAATCTTTCTTTTTTCTGCTAATCTTTTTTCACATCTTAGTACTTTATTGGTTTCTTTTTTAGTATTTTTAAATCTTTCCATATTTATGTCACTTGGGTCCTTGATAGTTTTTTCTCGTATGCGGTTTCTTCTGTCTATTGCTTCCTTACACCTATCATTAAACCATTCTTTTCTTTTTTCTCGTTTTCTTATTCCTAGGCAATTATTAGCACTATTGACTACCGCCGTCTTGATTCTGTCCCATATCCGTTCTCCATCTTTATCTGCATTACTGTTGGATTTTTGTAATTCTTGTTGAGTTTTATATACGTATTCCTCTAAAACCTTCTTTGCTGACAGTTTTTCTATATCGTATTTTACGGATTTTACATATTTTACCTTTTTCCATCTTTCAGATAGTCTAATTTTAAGTTTTGTAATTACCAGGTAATGATCCGAGTCGGCGTCTGCACCTCTATAGCTCCTGACACTTTTTATGCATCCTTTATGCTTATTTTGTATCAAAACGTGATCAATTTGGTTTTTAGTTATTCTATTAGGTGCCATCCAAGTTTGTTTGTATATATCTTTCCTTGGAAAGTATGTACTACTAAGGGTAAAACCGTTCGTTATACATAGGTTGATCAATCTGGTTCCATTATCGTTACTTACGTCATGTAAGCTATTCGGTCCAATCGTTGGTCTATATATATCTTCTTTTCCTATTTTTGCGTTAAAGTCACCTATTAATATTTTTATACAGCTATTTGGTGTTGTGTCAAGTATGTGCCCTAGTTCATCGTAAAACTCATTCTTAATATTTTCTTCTTTCTCTTCAGTTGGTGCATAAGCGTTTACGATAATGCTATCAAAAATGTGACCTGAGAGTCGGATATAGCATATTCGGTCATTTACTGCCGTGAATTCTTTTACTTGTGGTAGCGTATCATCGCTCACTACAAAACCCACACCATTTTCATGTTTTCCATTCTTTCGCTATAGAATATGGTTTTATCATATTTTTTCATATTTCCGTCATTTGGCGATCTAATTTCTTGCAGAGCTAATATGTTCATATTATATTTTTTAATAGCGTCCAGTAAGTACTGTAACGCTCCAGGTTTGTTTAAGGTCCTAACATTCCATGTACCAATTTTTATTCCATTTTCCAGTTCCGGTCGTTGTCCATTAATCCAATTCCGAGGCTTATTTTGTGGTTTCTTAACATGTTTTTTTTCTGATGTAGGGTTGTTAACCCTACAATCAACCCCCAACCTAGAGGACCAGACTACCCCAACCAATTAAGGTCAGGGTAGGGCTATTGCAATGTACTAAGGTACATTGGGCGATGGGCGCGCTACTTTCCCTACGCCGAGAGATGGGAAACACGTGACAATTAAATGTCCTAATAATAGTGGATCCAGAAACTTTTGTTATTTAAAAAAATTTTCAGTCGTATTAATGGCAATTGTGGACCCAGACTATAAGTTTATTTGTATAGATGTCGGTGGATATGGACGAAACTCTGACGGGGGAATATTAGAAGAATCTATTATGGGTAAGCGATTAGAAGCTGGGATGTTGAATCGGTGGAGTACGATAGCGTGCGTTTTACCTTTTTGGGCATACGATTGCGCGTGGTGCCGGAATAACAAATAATCATGCTTTTACCTATGCAAAAGCGTACGATTGCGCTTGAAATTGGATGCGACGTTGCCAAATTATTATTTAAATATAAAATTATTATTATTATAAAAAAAAACAAATTTTTGACTAGCCCAGTGATATCTTCTAAATTCAATTTTTTAGGTCAAAAAATTAAAAAAAAAAACAATAATATTTTGTACACGATTGAAAATCATCAATTTCAATACAAATCACATTATATACAAATAATAATTTGGTTAAATTATATCTCGTTAAATCCATAACAAAAAAATCGTTATAATAAAATAATATTAATCTGAAAATTGATTTTGATTAATTATTTCGAAAAATATTCATATTGATTCAACTTACTTTGCGCCACCAAGCTTGTCCCAAGTGAAAACGGCAAGTTTTAATTTTGACGTACGGAAAAACATCTTTTGTTGCTTCAATAGCACCAATTTCAAAATCAATGTGTAATATTTCAATTTTAAAAAGTAGTGATTGATTTTCAGATGTTTACCGTGCACCTATAATCTGTGTATTTGGCAACATTGCTTAGAAATAAAAATAATATAGCACGCGCAATCGTAAGCCTAAAAAGGTACCGCTGATAAGGACCGCGCGCAATCGTATTTTATAATCTGGACAAGTCCGATAAATTTTTTTTTACACATTGTATATGCACATTATATACTTAAAATGAAATTAGATTTTCCAGACTTCAGAAAAAAATGAAAGGATACACAGATTGTGTTAAAAAATTAGAGACAGTAAAATCCCTACTGTGGACTTTTTGAACAGCATAAGCCATTATTTTAGGGAAAACAATGTTTTGTGATTTTTTTTGATTTTTTTTGATTTATTTATTATTATTATTATTATCTATTATCATTATTATTATTACCATCAACGACTGTCCAGCGTCGTGTTGCCGATGCGTACCTATTTAGTTACTTATATTTATTAATAATTTATTTAAGCTTAGCTAATATTTTTATACTATTATTTTTCCATTATTGTTGATGGATCCTGGTAATAAATTAATACACATTTACTATATAACGGTGTTAACTTTAATAATTTATAAAAATAATATGTATTAATATTATGGTAAGAATAATTGCATCTAGTTTTATTTCAAGTACAATGTGGTATATACAGCGTGTAAAAAAAAAAAATTGTCGGACTTTTTGTCAAGATTATAAAATATATTCCCTGACTTTTTGATCGATTACCTTTTATATTACAGTTTTTAAATAACATTTTTAATTTTAATTCTTACTTAAATAATTTTTAGACGTAATTGAACCTTAGTTTATTATACCACCAAGAAAAAATATTAAAAACCGTATCCACAACTTATATGAAGACAAATTTAATTCAATAAAAGAAAAAATACGTCCCACAAGTGAAATAGCAATAACTACAGATGCTAGGACATCTTTAGGCATAGATTCATATATTACGATTACTTGACATTTTATTGATAATGATTGGATGTTACATTGTTTTAATATGACGTATACAGGAGAACTATCCAAAAATCATACTTCAGAATATTTAAAAGAAACTCTTCAAGAAGTTACGGAGAATTGGAATGTGGATGGAAAAGTGTCTGGTATTACACATGATAACGCGTACAATATTACTAAAGCAATAAAAAAGTTACAAGAAGATACAAATGAAGGCTGTAGAAGTATGCCATGTGCTGTCCATACATTACAACTAGCGGTGAACAAAGGATTATTAATTGATGAATGTATAGTTATTTCCAAAAAGGCTTCGTCAATAGTGTCTGCCTTCAAACACTCGTATAAAAGAACAACAGCATTAGAGTCTTATCTCATAAACAATGGTAAACCGAATTTACGTTTAATTCAATGTTGTCCAACTCGATGGAATTAAACGTTACATATGTTTGAATGTTTAGTCGAAGTGCGGTCAGCAATAGTTGCTCTAATGGCAGATGAATCATATTTTATGAAAAAAACTCGAGTTTATGGAAGATGACTGCAGCAATTTAATAGTACTTTTGAAACCATTAGAATTAGCAACAAGCGTCCTTTGCGCTGATAAAAAAGTGACCATATCCATTGTAAGGCCTATAATAAGTAGCTTGTTGTCAAATAAATTAAAAATAAATACTAGCGACAATGAATTAACAGTCAAATTTAAATCTATAGTTTCAAATGAATTGTCTGAACGTTTTGGATTTGGTATTCATAATGACAATATATTAATTGGGAAACCAAAAGTAAGTGTATTTGCATGTTTATTAGATCCTAGACATAAAAATTTGAACCACGAAACTTCTGAGAACGTTAAGGAACATATTCGACACACTGTCAAATTTCTTATTCAAAGCTACGAGGAAAACATATGAACATATGAAAACGATCATGGTCAAATTAACAAAAACACAACGGCTATGGATATACTACTTGGGGAAGCTGACATTTCATGTAATGAATTTGAACAGTATATTTCTGAAATTCAGATTAACCACAATCTAGATCCATGCATGTGGTGGAAGAACACGAAACAATATATCCAACAATTACAAAGGTCGCTAAAAATATTTTATGCATACCTGCATCATCAGCATCTTCTGAAAGTTTTTTCTACCGCTGGAAATATTGTTACATAAAAACGTATTAGATTAAATGCAAGAAATGTTTCCACTCTAGTTTAAAGCAAAATAATAATGTTTAAGATTTAAATTAAGTATTTTTGAGTGTACTACTGTTCTTTTACCTATTTTATTTGTTATTTATTATTTAAATAATATCTGTTTATTGTCTTACGTTTTCTCTTAATTATATAATATTATAATTTATAATATTTATTTTGTTATAACATACAATGATTTTTTGGTATTATCGTTGTTATTACAAAATATATCATACAATATCATAATAGTACGATTATCCGAATGTATCCAAATAGTATAATACCCTAATATATCCGAATAGTATACAAATACCCGAATATAATCGGATTTTATCTGGATTTAAAAATATCCAAGTATTTGGATAGTTCCAACCATGATTGAAATATACAGGTTATTGCATATCGAATCAGATTGTTATCTTCTGAAACAAAATGGCTGCGTAAAGAGATATCACAAATTACAAATATCAATTTTTCTGATCATGAAAAATAAGCTCGCATACAAATTGATTATTATTAACTCCCTTTACGCTGCCATTTTTGTTTTTATCATCGAATATTTGATTGAGAGGGGGTATATATGCAATAACCTTGTATATTTCAATCATGGTTCCAACACTAGACTATGAATGTTCTTAGGACTCAACGGTTATGGTACATCTAATTCTGTTGCACTCTGGGCTCCCTTAAAAGTTTATTCCTGATCTGTTGTCTTGAACCGGATCTTGCGTTTCACAAGTGTCTTTTGGATGTGGACATGTTGTTGTCGAATACAAATATTATGACTGTGCATGGCTTTAATTAGCTTTAACGCGTGGCATCCGCGCGTTGATATCGATGGCCATCGAGAATCATTCAAATTCTAGTAGTACTTGCATTATAGTTTTATTTAATTCATAACCCGAAACAACATTTTTGGTATGATAATCAAATTTTGGAGCATAATTTACATATGTACTTGGAATAATAGTCACTGTCACAACAATGTATTTATTTCTTTATGATTCGGACTAATAAAATAACATCGTTGGTAATCAAAGCTTGGTAACAATATAACATTTTTCATGTTAAATTCAATTTTTTAATTTACTCTTTAAACTATTCATGGGGATGTGATATCTTTTTAACTATTTGATTGTTTCAGTTAAAAAAATAACCATCGATAAATAGGTAAGTGGCTTTCTGCAAGATAAAAACACAGTTACATAGTATATTATTATTATCAGAGTAACTCACGGTTTGAAGAAATTCGTTTTCTGTATTTAAGGTTAGGTTAGGTTAGGTTAAAATTGATTATTAAATCGCCAATCGGATTGATGTAGTTCTAAACCTCAACCTGATTTGTATTAGCTTAAAAGCTGGAACGTCATCTTGAACAACTTGTGAGTGCATTAAGAAAGTACTTTCTAAAGACCACAGTTAGGTTAGGACAAATTACTTCGTAAAATTTTTATAAAATATAATATTTACACCTTGAAGATATCACCAGTAAATACAAACAATTTATTTGAAAATGATTAATTCATTATTCAATATAGAAAAAAATCCTTGTCATCTCCTTTTATCAAACGGCTTAAAGTAATTAACGTTTCTAGAATCTTATCCTAGACCTGCTCATCGTATATCTATCTACGTTAATATATTGTTCAACTTAAGTTGTGTGGATAACAATTTATTGCACTTGTAAAAAGGGCTTAGTCCGTTTAGCCTTAAAAAATAAAACAAAAATAAAATAGGTATATAAAATAGTCATACGCATACCTTTTCGATTATGAAAATAATCAAATAATTTGTTGTTATTAAGTTGAACTTTATTAGAAATACGATTCGAAATTTAGTCGAATTGTATAGGGAAGTAGGCTTAATTTTATTAAATTTAGTTTACATAATTTAAATAACCAATCAAATTCACATTATTCATTCCTCCAAGAAATATTATCGAATTCTGATACCTACTAAATTTGATGTAGAATTTTGAACTGTTTAATCTTTCAATTCAATTAATGTGTTAACTACTAATTTGGATTTATCTAATGGGCACATGGTACATTGAAGATCTCTATTATTGCACTGTGGTAGTATTGTCTTGCGAACACTGTAATTGCTGCCATCTTTTTTACGAATGTTATAGGAAACTCCTGTACTTTGATCACAAACTTCTGGACGTGCCAATGCTTTATTTCTAAAAGTATCCGCTAGTAATCTGTGCGCCTAAAATTTATTATAAATAATTTATGTCAACAATTTACATAATATATTAAGTAATTAACTAATAACTAATAACTAACAATATTATATCCAAGGTGGATCCATTTTATGATAATTATAGGTTAACCTCGATAAATCAATAAAGATATATGAACATAATACTTTTCAATCTATCAGAATTTACAAAAGTTTAGTAGTAGTTGTTAACATTTATGAATCATGATTAATAAAATATGTTAAAAAGGGGGTAGAAAAAAAATGAGTTAAATATGAGTAGCATCCAATTTTTTAATTTTAATTTTTTGTTCTCTCTCTCCCACTGTGGGAGTAATAGAAGCCACAATGATACTGTATACTGTATGTTCTTTAATGCATGCTTTTACTTTTAACTATAATCATATAGTTACGTACATAATCATCTGCACATATCTGAAAACGATTTCGTTTAGATTCGTCTCCTCTTGATTCTGTAGCTGTGATACCATTGTCGTGTTTATTACTCCAACCTGCAGATGAACTATCCAAAAATACGTTTGCAAGATCGTCCAAAATTCGAGCTAGTAAACAAATCAGTATTTAAGATAATATTATATGTTTGTATTCAATATGCGCAGTTGATTATTATTTATTTTCAATCAAATATGTTGTTAATGTTATAATTGTATACAATGCATGGCGGGGATATAACAAATAAGTAGGTTATCTGAGCTATTTAAAATGTATAAAATTTGATTTTAATAGTCATAAACTAATTTGTAATGGTGGATATATTAACAACTATACGGAATTATCAATTAAATTTGATATTGTATGAACATGTATCCCTTTAAAAGCACAATGAACCATTTATTTAAAAATAATACAAAATGTAAACTATTCATGACCAGAACAAATATTTTTACTTTTGATGATTAACTAATATTAGGTTAGGTTTATGTGGAAGAATGATTAGCTAATTGTTTGGTGTGAACTTAACAAGAAAAATCCCAAATTATATGTGGTACCACAATTAGTCACAACTCTTCAGACTACGTCTTTCTGATTACAATCCCATTTTTGATAATATTTATGTTAATGTTTCCGTTACTAAGCTATTAAATAATGAACATCATTAATAAAGAATAAAGACTTGAGTATATTTCACTGCAACACTTAACGTAAAAACAAAACAATCAACTACAAATTCGCCGATATTTCGGTTTTGCACGCAGCAACCTTCGTAACGCTCTCATTAATCTAGTAGCAGGGAGGGGCCGCCGTCGTAGACGGGATTACTCCACCATCCAGAAGAATTTACACACTGATCAACTTCACTTGACTAATTGAAATGTATACTAATACTACTTTATCAGTAATAGGACAAATCAAATAATAATGAGTAGTTATTTTATTAATTGTTATAACATAACATACTGTCGACTTTGAGTTCCTACATAATATGTCATTACAAAAGTGAGCAAAACAGTTATTTTTTTAAATTAGTTAATCGAAGCAAAAGAAACGACTAAGAACCACTTCTTCTCTAGAAAAGGAAATGTTATTATTTATTAAAATATGCCATTGAAAACTATTTTATTCTAGAAAATAGATTCCAAGGTTTAGGATCATTGTTTTCCAACACTGTGCCATGGAAAAATAAAAATAAATGCTGGTCATACATTTCTGAAAAATACAGTTCGATTACCGAAGGTTGTGTAAGTAATAGTATAAACTTTGCCTAATTATAGTTACTTTAATTTTAAAATAAACTATTTGTACACATAAATTGAAGCCTAGAGATGCCGCAAGTTAGATTGATATCTACACGAAGGAGTTTAAAAAATACTCAGAAAATTTAATAACATTGATTTACGTGCAAGGTGCTGACCAGTGAGTCGATTTTTTAGCCACCCAGCCTGTCTAATTGTGTAGATATTTACTTATTTATGTATTCTAGAACATGAATAGCAATTTCTTTTGGGATTCCAAATTCAACTCTAGTATTGATAATCCCAGAATATCAAGTGATAAATTCATACACGCATTGTGTGCATACGTTGTTGATACCTAATTTGAGTACTCGATGATTTAATATCATAGTTAATGAAAAAAAAGTTAAGTCTATACCCGTAAATAGATCACAAATGTAAACTTTTAGGAACAATATATTATCACTAATTATTAATAATTCTTAGTTGGTCGAAAAAGTACTAAATAACTTATTTTTGATTTATTCAGGAATTAAGACTTATTATGACATTGAGAAACCGATAAATGACATATTTTTGTTATTCGGCGAATAAAATCGATTGAAAAACTGGCCCTAAGTATTTCTAATAAAGCTTAAATTAATATTGTCTATTGTAATGAAAATAAAAATATTACATTCGAATTCGTCCCCATCCTCGTTCATAATTAAAATATGATGTCCGTCATCATCGTCGAAGCCATTATCATAGTCCGTATTGACGTCACTGTAGCCATCATTGTCAACGTCGAGTGAAATTTTGTCATTATATTTTAGTAACAATTCTTCACCTTTTAGTCGGTTAATATCATATTTTTCTCCCGACAAATCTTGGGACGCCGTCACTGAATGCTTACTATAGTCGGTCACATTCAGTACTCCGTCATCTTCGTTAGCATTATAATAATGGCTATCCGATATTCTGTTTGGTATCGTAGCTGTCGGTTTACTGCCGTGTTCTGATAATAGTAGTTTACCGTCACCGCCATAATGTGATTTCGAACTTTTGTTCACTGTTAAAATTCTTTGGCCATCGTCGTTCCTTCCATCGTCGATAATAGCTTGAGTATCCTCTGCGTCCGTTGCTTGTTGGAGTGATTCTACATATTCGTTAATGAATTGGTTTTTCTTATTGTTATTGCTGTCTGCTACAAATGTATTGTCATTTGGAAATTGTTTCGTTGATTTCAATAACTTTTCATTACCTGTCGTCGATCCATTGTTACCATTTTCTTCATTAGTGTACTCGCCACGACCATTAGTATTTGTAAGACTTTTATCATTAAGAATGTTCGACTTCTTTTCACTTTTTATTTTTGTCTTATTTGCATTTTTGCCGACTAAATTCTTTACGAGGATAGAATTTGATAACATTTTATTGTTTTCAATAATTATCTCCGAGTCATGTACTGCAGTAATAACTGTTTTCGATTTCAAACTTTTTGTTGTTTTTCTATTTTTTGTAGCTTTATCCGGGTTTTTCATGGACAAGCTGCCTTTTACAGTGGTTTTTGAAATTTTACTTTTTTTAGATTTCTGTTTATTTTTACTTTTAATGTGTTTCGACTTCATATTATTTTTTATTTTTTTCTTAATTGCATTGTTACTGCCTGGACGACTTACAAGGGCGGAATCCGATAATATTTTATGGTTTTCAATTATTTTCTCTGAGTCATCCGCCGCAGAAGCTACTGGCGGAAATTTCAAACCTTTCTTCGATTTTCTATTCATTTTTATTATTTTTGTAGCTTTATTGTTTGGGTTTTGCGAAGCAAATCTGCTTTTAACGATGGTTTTTGTAAATTTACCTATTTTTGATTTTTGATTAATTTTTTTTGCAGTTTCTAATCTAAGTTTATTTGTTTTATTTTGAATTACTTCATTGGTTTTTGAATGTTTTGATTCAATACCAATTTTTTTTTGATCCTCAATTTCATTGATTGTGTTTTCATTTGTTGAATCTTTATTACTGGTGCCTTTATTACAAATATAATTTATGGGTTTTTCTAACCACGGAGACAGCATATTGGCAACAAATATTTGAACTCCTTGTAGAAAATTGTCCGGAGAATTAAGTAACACGTATTCGTTGGTAACATCATTAATCTTCTTTAGAATCACATGTGCCATCTTTTGTTTTTTTGATATCCGACCACTACAAAGTATTTGGACCATATAATTAAATATCAAGGACGATAACGTTCTAAAGAAATCTCCCTTCCAATTAATTGAATCACAGTCTGGATTTAAATCGCTTAGAAAACGACATAACTCCGTTTGAGTGTTTCTATAATTGGACCATTTCCTGTGTGTATAGTAATTATGTAAAAATACACATGTGTTACTTGGACATAGATATATTTTTTAGCAGTGACGTTAATAGAGGAATTAAGAGAGTAAGGCCTATTGCCAAGGGGCCATTCTACTAGCTTGATATAGCAAAAAATAAAACTGAAATCCTACAATACTGAGTTTAAACCAGAGGCGTCATTTCAGATTTTTATTATTGGTGCTAACATTTTCACACTCCGTTTAAAGAAATTATCAGGCTAAAATCCTGGGTCACTTTTTAGGTGGGAGGGGGCATGGGAGAAAATACCTCCTTTGTCTTCTTCTTCTTCTTCTTCTTCGCTTTCTCTATCAGATATATGCCATAAGGCAGCGGTTCTCAACCTTTTTATATCCACGTACCTCCTACATAGTTTGAACATTCTTATGTACCACTTGATCGAATAACGTTTGTTTTTTTTTATCAAAAATGTGTGCTTTATTTTACATGTACGGAATTTTATATTATCAGGAACTGCAAAATTATGATAATAATAAAAGCATTTAATGCACAAAGAGAAAATTAAAGTTCTATTGATGTTATACTAAACCAGTCCTGGAGATTTTCAGTTCTATCTAATGTGTCAATAAGGACGGACGTGTGTCACGTGTGTTTGTACATTATTAATACTTGTGTTCCATTATCTATAATGCCGTGTAGTGAATGCAAGACTAAGGTCTCCCCGACCAAAAGAATTGCGTGCTCATCATGTGAAATATATTTTCATCGGAACTGTGCCCCTAGACTCTACCTCAAATCTCACTGACAGTCAAAACTGGAAATGTAAGTCATGTGAGAAAGATTTTATTGTAAAAAAAAATGTAGCAACAAGAAAACTAGATTCAAAGAGAAACAATTTTTAAAATGGAAAGGAAGAAAGTTACCTTACTTTAATTAGAAATGATATTTCTGCACTATTGGAAAAATTTGAGAGGTTGTCAGTTATTAATATTGACTTAGAGAAATCCGTCAGTTTTTGCTGTGGAAAATTGGATGATTATGGGAAAAAAGTAGATGACCTCTTGGCTAAAACCAAATCACTTGAAGATAAAATAGTATTAGTATTATGGAGAATAAATATATGATACTAGAAATGCAATTAAATAAATATAAAATTAATTTAAATATTTCTGAGCAGCAACAACTATCGAATAATATTACGGTAACTGGAATTCCCATCACCAAAAATTAAAATATATTTGATATAATTAAATGTACTACAGATAACCTTAATATCGATTTGCAAAAGTCACATATCTTATCTGCCTATTGTCCAAAAACTAAAAATAATGCGGATTCTAAAATCATTGTCAAATTCAATAACAGTAATATCAAAGAAGCATTTATATCTGAAATAAAAACACGTATTAAGAACAAAAGTCCATTGAAATCAAATCAAATACATTCATCATTCCAAGAAAAAACGGTTTACAATAATCATGATTTAACACTTACCTACAGAAAAATATTTTGGCTAGCTAAGCAATTTATTAATACATATAATTGGAAGTATGTCTGGGCGAACTCGGATGGCATATTCATTAGGAAATTAGAAGGTGATCAATAAATAAAACTCCATTCAGTCGAAGATGTCCACAAATTAAATTAGATATTGAAAATAAAATCGGCCACCTTAAAACTCAGGATAATTAATTTACAACTAAACATTTATTAACAAATAGTATAAGTAAGTATAGTAGTATCTTAATAACATATATCTTTAATTCATGGTTCTAGATAAATATATTATAAAATATATAAATAGTTTAAATTATATTAGTACAAAGTATATTGAAGATTTGTCTAGCTTTAATTATGGATCGATAATATAAATGCTCTTGCTCTAATTATCCGTAGTATTTTTGCGAACTATGACGAATTAGTTTTATTATTAAATTCAAACAATTCTAATTTTTATATAATTGTTCTTACTGAAACTTGGCTATTATATGACTTTAAGTTTGAGCTGAATGGGTATAATATTATAAATTCACTCGGTATAATAAATAAGAATGATGGAGTAACCGTATTTATTAAAAATTTCCTTAAATTAATTAATATTTCATATAATATGATAACTGATTGTAATTCTATTGAAATCTCCCCTGATAGACAGTCAATTTATTAATATTATAGGTATATATAGATCTCCTAATAGTAATATTGATAACTTTTTGGAAAGTTTAAATAATTATCTAGAACACTTAGATGATCATAATAAACGTTTTATTATCGCTGGTGATATGAATATTAATATTATGGACACATATTTATCTAATGATAATCTTACATAATGGCAAGTAATAATTTTTATCTCTTGCATAAATAACTTTACGCGTGTAACAAATACAACAAAATCTTGCATTGATCACATATTTACTAAAAACATCGATATGCATTAGCACATTAAATACTGCTATTACTCTTTGTAAAGACTTAAAAATTAATATTAAAATCTTCCATAACTATAATCATTTTAAACATACCATGTTAACACTAATCTAAGTTCTATTGTAATTAGTAAATCTATGCATTGTTTACATTTATTATTATTATGTAGGTAACTATTTTTTTTTTTTTTTGGTATTACTATATTGTAACTAAAATTTTTATTTTTTTCTTTCTCTCTCGCATTAATCTATTCTTTTATGTTTTTAGTCTATTTATAATTATGTTTAATATTTAAATTGCTATGTTAAGAACTCATCACCTTCAAAACAAGCACAGCTTATAGAAGGTGAGCAGACAATATCTATTATAATTATATTTTCAAATGTATTAATTGTTTGTTTGCGAATCAAATAAACAATAGATAAATAATTAATAATAAATAAATTATATAAAATGGTAAGGGTTTTCTTAGACCACGCTAACCGAGAAAACTACCGAACCTATTTGGCTGAAATTTTTTACTGTTATACTTGATAGTCTGCTGCAGGTCATAGGACCACTTTTGTTTAGAAAAATCCACCAGAAAGTAGGAAATATGGATGTCAAAAATACAACAGTATAGAAAAAATAAACTAAATAATAAAAAGTTGTCGTTGTTGCAGATTAAAATCCGAGATTGATTATTTAAATATTAAAGCGCTTCAAATAGGACCAATGACGATATTATGTCCTAAGTGCCATGCAAAAAAAAATGGAAAGATGAAACCAATGAACTTTACTGCGCTGACGGTAAAGTTGTATTACAACAATTTGAGGATCTTCCAGAATTAATTAAAAGTTTAATTGATAATTCTCACCCTATATCTATCAAAACATTTCTTTGATAATTCTAGACGGTATAATACTCTGTTGCAAATGACATCGTTTGGGAGCAAACGAAATAGCTGAAGGGAACTTCATGCCCACTTTTAAAATTCAGGGTTAAGTGCATCATTTAATAGGTAGTTTATTACCCGAAATTGGAAATAATGCTAAATTTTTACAAATATATTTTATGTCAGAGTCGGATCAAATATCTATTCGAACAAATATGATTCCAAATTTAAAAAGAGGACTCATTGAATCATTGCAAACAGTTTTGCGTGAATATAATCACCTCATACAGAGCTTTAGATCTAATATAGAGTCTAAATCCTTTGATGAATTGCAAAACTTTAAGTTAATTATTCATGCTGATAGGGTTCCTCAAGATGAACACAAAGGTCAATATAATGCACCTACCATCAATGAAGTAGCTGTATTAATAGTTAATGAAGATAAAGGTCCCAGAGATATAGTTCTGCACGAGATAAAACATAAAACGTCAAATACTCAGAAGTCTTATAAAATTATTATATTAATTATTTATCAACAATAATTTTTTTCTTTTTTTTATCTGTATTTATTTTTATTTTTATTTTTATAAAGCTAGAAAAATTAATGTAATTATTTATACATATATTGTATTTATTATATTATATATTATTTATATAAGTTTGAGTTTGAGTCGTATATATTTGGTACATTTAACGGGTAACGAAGTACACGGGATTAGCTAGTAATAAATACATTTTTAAGCTAAGATATCTTTCGTCTACCAGCACTTCTCTTGCCTTCTATTTTTCCTTGAAGTTTAAGTTACAGCAATCTATAAGCCTTCCTTGTTTTTATAATTTTGAGTAATTATTTTTCTTTTTGCATTATTTGAACTAGTAGGGGCGTCATTTGGGGGGGGGGGGTTTGCAACGGCACCACTAACTTAAAATATGTTAACAATTGGCCCTCCATTAATACTCAAATGCGTTATCATAATTAACTTATTCATTATTTTTTTCTAGTTT
Source organism: Myzus persicae (assembly GCF_001856785.1). Taxonomy (NCBI): domain Eukaryota; kingdom Metazoa; phylum Arthropoda; class Insecta; order Hemiptera; family Aphididae; genus Myzus; species Myzus persicae. The sequence goes on from NW_019104372.1 coordinate 29,103, forward strand.
TTATATATTTTTGATTTATCAGGTTTATTGATTTTATACCTTATTTGTCTTTTTTTCAAATAATAGCGAAATGGCTTTAGCTGGATGCTTTATTTGCTTATAAGCTTTTAATTCTTTAAATTGCTAGCAATTTAAGAGTTGCATAAGTCGTTGTGAGTTATTAGAATTATAAAATTAAATGAAAGAATATTTACATAGGTTTGCATAGGTTACTTACATTTGTATATGTATATAAATATGCATTTTTCAATCGCCAGATGAAATGTTAAATGTTTGCACACCAAGAAAAAATTTGAAATGACGCTCCCGCTTACATGTTGGGTACTCAATCTGTCCATGAAATATTTAGGATACGGCGGTACAGCCACATTTCCAATGCCTCAATTTTTTTACTCAATATTTCAGCTAATGTTCATGTTTCGGCACCATATAATAAAATAGGAAAGATATAACATCTTAATATTCTAGTCTTAGTGAAAAAGTCTCAGTGAAAAATCATGACATTTAAGTATCTTAAACATTTTTACGAATGCACCTTTCTCCACCTAATCCGGTATTTAACTTCCATCCCATGTTCTCTTTCTTCGTTTACCCATGTACCGAGATAATTATGCTTTTGAACCTTTTCTATTTGTTGTCCCCTAATTAATAGTTTTCCATTTCAATTTCGGTTTTTCGTAATTACCATATATTTGGTTTTGCTTATGTTTCGAGATGACCCAAAACTTTTACTTATATCCACTAGTCCATCTACAATTTTTAGAGGCTCGACATGTTATTCACCTATACGATTGTATTATATCACCATATCCTATGTTATTAATGCATTCGCTATTTACTCTTATGCCCTCGTTAACTTCATCCAAAGCTTAGCGAAGTATGAATTTCGAATATAAGTTAAATAGAAGTGGTGACAGCATCTCACTAATCTTTTTATTGGAATATCGTTTGACATTTCTGCTTCTACTGGTGTAGCAGATGTTGCGTTCCAGTATAAATTGCTTATCACACTCAGGCTTTGATTGTCAATTCCAGTTACTTATAGTATTTTTATAAGTTTGTAGTGTTCACCTTTATCGAAAGCATTTTGGTAGTCAATAAAACAAACATATACATCATGATTGACATCCATAGCTCTTTGAATTAATACTTGTATACTAAATATGGCCTCTTTGTACCAACTGCATTTCTAAAACCAAATTATGTATTACTCATTTGAGTTTCGTATTTTAAGAAATTCTCCGATGTATGATTTTTAAAAAGATCTTTGATAAGTGACTCATAAGACTAATAGTGAGAAAATCATTACAATTTTTAGCACTAGGTTTTTTTAGGAAGTGCTATGAATGTAGATTTTAACCATTGTGTGTGTAATTTTCCAGCATTATATATACATTAATGAGTACCCTAGTTAATTAAGTAATACCTTCCTCATCTAATAATTTGAAAAATCCTCCTTGTAAGTTATCCGGTCCTGGGGATTAACCATTCTTGATTTGGGATATTGCCTTTTTGATACCCTCAGTCATTATTGGCATATTATTTGTAGCTGTTAACTCTGGCTGGTACTCTGATTTATTATCATCCCAGAAAAGTTCTTCAACATGATTTTTCCAGGTATGTATTTTTTTATGCTTGTCTAAAATTATCTGATTATTTTTATCGTGTAATCTTCCATTGTTGCTTACTTTAAAAATACCTATTGCTTCTTTGACTTTCTTATGCATGTTGAAGCAGTTATTTTTTTTCTCCAGAGCTTCTATATCTTGACATTAGCTCTTAAACCAATTTTCCTTCACTAAACTAATTTTCTGTCTTATTTTTGTTTGCAACTTGTTGTATCTTTCGTCATCGTTTTTCATATTTCTTCCATTAAGCCTAGTATTTCGTCTGACATCCATTTTTTTTCTTTTTTCTCTATCCAGTATATTATCGTTGCTGATTGTCTCAAATTCCTTTATTATGCACTGAATTGTATCTTCTACTTCATTATAATCAGGGCTGTGAATTTAATACATTTGCATGTTTTTTTTTGCTACACTTTATAAAAAAATGGATTCGACCAAAATTTGTTTTAACTTATTTGTAGTTCAAATACCAAATTTTATTTTGCATATTTTTGCATATTTCATGGGTTATATATTAGGGCATATAAATGCATTTTTTAATAATTTTTTTGTTTAAATGCTTTTTTTTTCGTAATATTTACATTTTTTTGATCAATATTATAGTATAAACTATAATTATTATAGTTTTATCGAAATTATTCTATTTTTACAAACAGTACTCAACAAAAACAAAGGGTTTCAAATTATGTGTAGTATTTCAAAAATATTAATATATAAATGACGTAGATTTAGATATACCAGAAGATTTAACCAGTAGCGACATGACGTATTTTAAATTTGCCCAATAACTTTGTCAGACGTATAGCGCTCCTTTTCTTTATATAAAACTTTGTTGGCACCAAACAGGAGGTCTTTCGAGTTCGAAAACCTGAAGAAATCATTGGTTGTTCAATACAATAACTACTTTAAAGGTAAGATATATAATTTTAATTATATTTAATTATATTACTTATATAATTTATATTTCTTTTATAGATCTTGTACACGACGAAGACCAAGACTAGTTAAGATCAATAACTCATATAATTATACCAAGAAGTAAAAATACTAATATTTTAAACTAAAATTAATAAAAAAATTATAGTAATGAAAAAAATAAAAATAAAAGTTTAATTTTTGTAGTTTTTTTTGCATATTTTAAGAATTTTTAGAGCATATTTTGTCAGATTTTAGTGCATATATGCATGCATATTTAATAGTTTTTAAGTGCATTAAATTCACAGCCCTGATTATCATCTTTTTCTAGTTTCTTACAAACTTCTCTAATAGTTTTTCTCACCTTTTCTTATGGTTCATTATTTGTTAATATTCTCATCTCCCATTTGTTTGTTTGTTGAATCTTTTTACATCTTTTGAGCCTCACTCAAAATTTCCCGACTCCTGGACAATGGTCTGACTCAATGTCAGCGTCAGGATATGTTTTGACTCCTAAACAACTATTACAAAATCTTTTGGGAATAAGTATTTAGTCGATTTGGTTAATAACAATTACTCCAGGTTTATTTTTGGAGAAGTCCATGTGTACAAGCGTTGAGGTGGCAGTTTGAAAAATGTGTTCAGTATTATAAGCTCTTCCTCTTTTATAAATGACTTCATTATATTTCCACGTTCATTTTAAAATCACCCGCGATGATTGTCATATCATGTTTTTTAAATTGCATTAATACGATTGAGATTTCATCATAGAATTGATCTATTTCTGCATCCTGTGCGTCTGTTGTTAAAGCATAAACTTGTACTATGTTTATATTCATTGGATTTCCATTTATTCTTCTTTCTAATACTGGTGTGAAATTTATAATGTGGGCTTGCAATCTGCGTGATGCAATAATTCCAACACCACGAATATGCTTATTATTTTCATCTCCAGAATGATACACTTGGTGATTATCAACGATGCGTTAACCATTTCCAGGCCATCTCATCTCACTTTTACCCATTATGTCGATTCTAAGTCTAACCATTTCCATTGCATTATTAATTTTTCCTGCTTTGTGTATTGTCCTCACGTTCCAGGTGCATATCTTTATAGGTTTTTTCGATATGTTAGTATCCTGCCTAATATTTTAGTTTACAAGGTTTTCGCCTGTTGACGACTTGAGGAGCTTTGTAGTTGTTTGGATCACCCTGTATACAATCCACTTAATTCATAATATTTCTATATTTTTCACTTTGCTTTTTTAATTAAACAATTTAAATTTAATTTAATAACAAACTGTAAAGTTATAAAATTGTCTAAAATTGATGCTATTTTTATGCTTTATTTTTTCTCTTTTGATATTAGTTATTAATTGTATTGCTTTCTTATTAACTTAATATAATGAGTTGTCCAAAAAGTCAAAATTACCTACATAGTACGGTATCTTCAAAAGACCTCTCGGCTGTAAATAATAAACATAGGTGCGTTAAAGTGTAAATCCGGTGCGTTTACCAAGTTTTTATATCAGTCTATGTACTCAATTCATTTTGATGGTATAGATACTAATCAACATTTTTTGAAATGAAATACAACGAAATTGAAAAAAAAAGAATTCGATATCTGGTTTAAAACACTCAGTAAATTGTTACCTATATTTAATTTTTGACAGCTCAAAGGTGTTAAAAAAAATTTTACGAATTATAGACTTCATACTAATAGATATAGCCTGCCAGGCAGGCTGGGTTTTGTGATGAGGTTATGGTAATTTGTATTATGTAATATGTGTATTATATATTATATATAGTAATATACAGTTTATGGTATTATATAGCGCTCATGTGCGCATGTACTACCTTGATCAGCACCATCAAGCATGGACGCCTAAACTAGAACAACGTTTGGTCTTTTAGTAGGTACAGGGTATATGGCATGAATGTACGAAATGCACCCTCCAAAAATGACGACCCTGGTTTAAACTAAATAGAAAACCTGGGCAACGGGTTTCTTTGGATTTCGCATCAGGGCCAAAATGTATTTATTTATTTTTTACAATAGCTTATTCACGTCACTGTTTTTTAGTATTATATATTTTTATAATTTAATGAGAAGGTTTTATTATATTTTATACTTACGGGTCGGAAAAATTGACTCTTGAGGGTAATATTTTAGTTAATATTATCCTTGTGGCTGGAGCTAAATTGTATTCTGCACTTTGTAGAAATTGTTTTACAAAACTGCATATAAAAAGCTATTTTATTATAGGAAGATATAGGTATACTATAATAACAACATGGAAAGCTTATCCTGTCCAGACGTATTGCAAAAACATCTTAATAGTTACTTAAATACTTTCAAACATTAAAAAAGTTCTAAATACATTACATGGGAAACATTAATTGTCCCCAATTCATATAAAAAAGTAACAGAAAGAACTGACATCAAATAATTTTTGTTCAAATTAATATTTTAAAATTGTTTTACCATATAATTTATTTGCTCGTGTACTACACTTATTACTATTACTATACTACTTATTATTCAACACATTTTATTTTTGAATACCTACTGACTGAAGCGATGCATTAATGATCCATTAGTAAATGTTAATTTTCATGTGAATGATTCTATTTTTCTCAAACCTGTGTACTCTTTAGAAATTGAGAATTTGCTTATTAGTCTTAAAAATAATTGTTCTTTTTGTGATCAGGAGCTAACAAATCATATTTTAGTAAATACTGCTGCCTTTATTGCTGAACCCCTTTCAATTATATTTAATAAATGTTTTGAAATTGAAATTTTCCCTATTTCATTCAAAAAATGCCTAATTACTCCGATTTTTAAAAGTGGTGATAAAAAATGTATAGGTAATATTACAGGCCTATTTCTTTATCTCTTTCAATCAGTAAAGTTTTTGAAAAATGTATCGAATCCCGTTTTCTTTTCTTTCTTAATAACAGCACATTTTTCTCTAAAAATTAGTTTGGTTTTTTACCAGGTGAATCGACCAATGATGCTTTAGTTAGTGTGGACATATATGTCAGAAGTAAAATTAATAATGATGAAAAAGTAATTGGTATATATTTAGATGTCAAAAAAACATTTGATTCTGTCAAACATAAATTACTTATAAGTAAATTAGAACATTGTGGTACAGAGATGTTACGTTGCAATTAATGACATCTTTTTTGCAGAATAGGTATCAAGCAGTTAGACTTGTTAATGTGATTAGAACTTGGTTAACTGTTAACGGCACATTGGTAGGTTAATAATAAGTACCACAATGGACAGTCTTAAGACCATTACTCTTTATTACTTATTGTAATAGTTTACTAAATTTAAATTTATGTGCTAAAATAATTAGTTTTGCTTATGATACAGTTATATTAGTCAGTAACAAAACGATCGTTGATTTATATGTCTCTACTAATAATATACCAAAAATTGTTAAAAATTGGTTTGATATAAATTACTTAGAATTAAATTCTAGTAAATAAAATAACATTTTATTTCAAATTTATGGTAGATTTAAAAATGTAGAGTCATTATTTATGCATTCTGTAAATTGTATTGGAGTAAATTGTGTTTGTGATACAATTTTTAATGTAAATTCGACCAAATACATAGGAATCATTTTTGATCAGTATCTCAGATGGGATCTACAGATTGATTACGTAACTAACACAATAAGAAACCTCGCTAAGAGAAATTCTCAATATAGATTATTTACGATTAGTATATGCATCTTTAGTACAATCTATATTATGTTATGGTTTAGTAGTATGGGGTAATTCTGCTGTTGTGTATATGCATAAACTTAATGTTACAATAAATTCATTATTGAGATTTCTAATAAAAAATCATATAGTTATCATGTTGCGGATTTACATATGGAATTAAATGTCAAAAATATAACTAGTTCATATATTTAAAGTGTTCTTTCATATTATTTTGGTAAAAATATTGATTTTTATAAACCAAAACATCACTATCGTACAAGATTCACACTTTGAGTAAACCTTAATAGACCGGTTAATTAGAAATAGTTTGGTGAAAACAATATTTTATGTACACATGTTAAGTCTCTTAAGAAGATTAAATCTTGATGTATCTACTTAATATAGTAAAAAAATATTTTTTAAATACCTATGTTAATAATTTAGATTTAAATATTGTATAAATTAAGTTTCAATTTATAGGTCACACTGAACTTGGCATTTAGTAAATATTTATGATTTAATTTTTTATTGCATGTATTTTGAGTGTTGTTTTAAATTATGTGTTAATTTATATTGCATAACTGTTTTGTTAACTTGTTGCTCTCTTTCACAAGGTTGCTTTTGGGACAGCCTCATCAAAATACCTATTATTGTATACTGTATAATTGAATATTGTTTAATGTGTACCTATTTAGTAATTGATGACGATTCAATAAACTAAATAAAAAGACAAATTTAAAATCTGTTAAATTTTTTGTTTGAGAATTTCAAAATTGTCAATTTGTAAAACTGGGTTTTAGAAAAATGCTGATTGTAAAAGCATTTATCGAAGTCAAGCGGTTAATATTTTTAAAATGTTAAGCTTTTTAGAAGATTTTTCAATTTGAAAAGTACCTAATTGATTTTTTAAAAAATATTTAGATTTTAACAAGTAGGTACTTTTTTAAAAAGTTATTACTATATGAGTAATGTTTTTTTCTATGACTTTATCAATTTTCCTTAACAGAAATAATACGTGTAAAAAAAATTGTAAAAAACAAATTACATGACTTAAATAAATATTTTACAGATTGAAATTTTTCAAGAATTGTTTCTTCATATAAATTTACAAATTAAACATTCTAAATTTAAAAAAAAATTATTATATCAGGATTACAACTTTTTATTTTTAGTATTAAAAAATAAAAATGAAAAGTGTTATACTATACGCGTCTGTAAATGTAGAAATATTGATGAGAACAAAAGTTATTTCATTTGTCAGGTCTTCCTGTATACCTACACTGTATGTTGATTTTAAAAATAAAAAGTGGCTTAAATGGATGTCGCTTTGCTTTACATTAAGCGTCTAGAAGGTTGTTGTAATGAATACCATTCAATTTAAATTCAATGACATCATATAATTGTACACGAAAAACGATTCTGAGCGGAGATGATTGTCAGTCTGAGAAATTTTATATTATTGATATTATTAATATTTTTTAACTGATATTGTAACATGTCATCAAGTTTTTTTGTATTCAATTTTCATGATTTTTGACCAAATCAATAAACCCGTATGGATATTTAAAGAAAAAAATGAAAACAAATGAAAATTGAAAATGTCCGTCAACAGCTTAAAACGAGTCAAATAATTTTATCAAGTATATGAATTGATGAAATAGGCATTTGGTGTAAATTTCAAGTGTCTACAGTAATTTGTTTTTGAATTACAACAAAATAAGTAGATGGCTGCATGAGAAATTGAGTGAATATCCAAGGTTGTAAAAATGTCAACGTCAAACGCTCATAAAAATTTAATTTGACTTTCTAATAAAAAATGTTTTGATGTAGGTAGACAAGCTTATACGTTATCTTGTATTATATTTTTAAATCTGAGTTATAGAATTTTTATGAATTTCTGATTCGAAATAATTGTATAATTTTCATGATTTTTTACAAATGTTGTCAAAATTCAACATTCGAACTCTCATAAAAATTGATTGTGGATTAACCTTTAATTTAGTTTTTAATTTCCACTAAAAAAAAATTACGAGGAACCTTGTATTACATTTTTAAGTTTTTTGACAGAGCGAATATTTTTTTATTGACATTAGTTTAAAAAAAAAAAACAAATAATAATTGAAATTTTCTCATGCATATAAATAGTTCAAAACGATTCTAAATATTTTAAAAATTGTAAGGTGTATAGAAAATTCTAACACAGACATTGAGTGAAAATGTCATGAATCTGCTGTCAGTTTTTTGATCTAAGTTACACTAAAAACGTAAATACATTTTTTTCGAAATCAGTTTGTGTAAAAATTAGTTTTTCCTTAATTTTTTGTTTGTTTTTTTTGTCGTTTTTGAAAACTATTGATAATTTAAAATATTGACCTCTCGAATGCACCAACTACATTTACTTTCCTAACAGAAAAGTTGAAGCACTTTTACTGTTCCCAAACCGTGATGACGAACACAAAAAAAAAAGAATCACACATCATTGTAGTTTTAGTATATTCATCTCTCTGCTCAGAATCTAAAATAGCGATCACGTGGTTAACCAAATATTACTGATTTATGTTTTGTAATAATTATGCATGTATGTTAATGCTTAAACTATTTAAAAAATATAATAATTTTCTAAAATAAACATCTGTGCTATTTTATTGCATTTTATATTTATAATACTATATTTCAGTATTCAATAGACTAATTATTATCATCAATCTATTATTGCTGATTCAAAAACTAAAACAATATCTCGTTAAGACATTAACTTTATTGAAGTATATTAGCATTTCAAATAAAGTTTGTTTGTAGTTTCTACTAAAAAATAACATGTATGGTTCTAACTTCAACAAAACATTTGTATCGTCACAAGTCATCAGTACTTGAGAAACCAAATTTAAGAATTTATTTCATAATATTTTTCTATCACGTTTTAAATAAGTTTTAAAAATATAATTGTATGCATTTCATTTGAACAAAAATAAATGCTGAGTCATTATAACATAGTATAAGTTGCGTGATGAGAAAATCATTTTTATTTAGTACTCACTGAGACCACAACGTCGTATTTACGTCAGATGAAACGTGTTTTCCGGTCTCACGACGACGGCCATTTGCAGCGGGCCCACCTGTTTTCCGACATTTTTTCATTAGGAAACTTAAACCATGCGGTGTCCACCCTTTGGGAGTGGACAGCAATGACGTATGTTGGGACTGGGACAGGCAGTTCCTGTTGACAGTGGCAATGCCAGTTCGCTTCGTCAATGTGTTAATTTGTCGACCACCCAATTTATTGCAGCTCATTATTCTCAGCTATTATACCTACGTCTATTTATAAAGTCACGTCTACAATTTAATAACTATAATATAATGCATACCGATTATGTACAGGTATGACTAATAAATGATGATCGTTGTGATGTAGTTTAATTTTTTTGCTCAGTGTGAAATATGAGAAAATAAATGTGAACATTTATAATTTAAATATATTTAAAATTTAATTTTTTCATCTCCTACCAATTTGAATTCACGGTATAAATTGTAAACTGTTATTTTTTTTGTAATTTTATGTACCATTGTAACTAAGGTGACAAAATTTGACACAAAATTAGTAGCCATTAGTGAAATTATTTAGAATGCCTGGTCATTTGTATTGATGTGTATGTTATTTGTTTTAAACTTGTTTCAAAAACTAGATATAATTTCTGAAATTATGAGAAAAAGACTAATGTATTCTGGTCCTGCTAATCATTATAATATAATATTGTACTTTGAAAACATATACAAAGATTTATATTATTAAATCAATAATAATCTGTACAAATTGGCCTCATAAAGATGAAACAAGTTCAATTTATGTAACTAATCGTATGCTTATACTAAATATTAGAGATTAAAAAAATCCACTTTTATTCAATATGACAATTTTGTTTGTATGAATATTTTACAATGTATATATGCGTAGTACATAATTATAATATAGGGACAAGGAATATGTTGATGTAATACAAAAATGAGATAATATCCATAAAGTGATGGCACACGGCGTGTGTTTGACCGATGAGCGATGATTAAAACTAAGTATTGATTATTCATCAAACTTCGTTACTAATTCTTAAATAGTATATCATATAATCGTGGTTGGTTTATGATTTATATGTATACTTTTTTTTAATAATATGGACTTCAAATTTTAAACTCAGGATATTGGCTTAAAACACTATGCGAATAAAAAAAAAAAAACAAATAACCGATTCCGAAGGTACATATTGATATTGTGTATTAAATAATAACAATATTAGATAAGTATTATTTTAAAACAATTTATTGAATTTCAATAAATATAATTTTTAAGTTTATTTTAAATTAGTATACCAATTTTATTTTATACTGCTAAATTACTTAGTATAAATGGCGAAAATCAATATAAAATCCAAGAACAAATCCAAGAGGAAATCCAAAAATAAAAAAACCAAAAAGCCCAAAAAAGTTATTAAAATCATTGACACTGTCATACCGATTTCTACTCCTGTAGGTTCTGTTCATTTTGACGAATTTTTAAAAATATGCAGAGAGCCAAAATTAATTGAAAATACTGTCAAATCTACTAAAAAAACAAAAAACTCAAAAAAAAAGAAACAAAAAAAAGGTAAGAAATCTAAGAAAGGTAAGAAAACTAAGAAAGCTACCAAAAATAAAAAAACCAAGAAATCTAAGAAATCTAAGAAATCTAAGAAATCTAAGAAATCTAAGAAATTTAAAAAATCTAAGAAAATAGGTATTTCTAAAGTAAAGATAGTCGTAAAACCAGATGATATTCCTGTGTCACCTCAACCAACATTATTTCCATTGATCAAGGCTTTACTATTACCTTCCGATGATGATGCTCTTGATGAAAATACATTATTTTCAGTAAGTTATATAAAATAAATGATTTCATGAATTAAAAATGTTACTTCATAGGAATTTGTTGTTGGTAAACCTGAAACTTTAATTTTAAAACAATCATCAATTCGAGAAATAACAATAATTGAACAACAGGCCAATAACACGGTTGACGAAATAAATAACTTAGAAGAAAAAATCAAGACACTAATGGAGGTAAAAGCTAAATTTGAATATTAAAGATATTAATTATTGACAACATAATTTAAGATAAATGATTTTATTTTACAGAAACCTAAATTGAATGAATCTGAAATTATCGAATTGGAGAATCAACAATTGCTTGTTTTGAAGTTATTAAACGATTTTGAAAACAACTTGGCAAAAATTCGCGATATTTTTAAGAATGACAATTTGGACAACACTAATGAAACTGATACCGATGGAGAAGAGATTAAATGTTATATCGCCGATAAGGCCGAATCTCATCAGATGGTAACTACTTTAATTTAAAAAACTGTTATATTTTATTTTAATACCTATTCATTTATCACAGAATGTAGAGAAGTGGTATGAAATCAATGATCTAGCATACCTGTTATCACCAAATACATCATTTGACAAAGGCATTACCGTATCGGAAGGTCTTTTAGAAATGCTTGATGAATTAAAAGACCAACAAACATCACCGAAAAACAATGCGAAACGCATTGATGTGTTCAAAAGACTTAAAAATAAATTCAGTATATTATTGCCTCCACCAAATGTGGACGTAAGATTATTACGAATTCAATATTTGGTTGATTTCAGGTTTTCTTACATATATGTAATTTCTTTGTAGGGCAACAAAGACTATTTGATGTGGGTAGATAAAAAACTTCACAGAGATCATCGGGATATGTTGAATAGTTCTAAACATCTGAAGATATTTCAGTGTTGGAATCAGTTAGAACTAAAATACAATATTATAAATGCACTTATGATATCTTTGAAGGACGCTATTAAGTCAACATCACCGGTTTGTTTTAACAACCAATTAATTTTTTATTTATATTTATGGTCTGTAGTCATCAAGTCTCAGTATATTACAAATAATATTAGAATAAAATAATGAGGGTAAAGGTGTGAGTAAAACATACCATTATTAGTAGGTAGATACGTTTTAATTTTTAAAATACCAAGGGAATCACTAATCAGTAGGTATGTTGCATAGTAGAAACTAGAAATCACTTAGTAATCTTCATATGTTACTGTTACTAATGACTTGTTAAATTTGAATTTAAAGTAAATCATTGAGTAAGAAAACGACTCTGAGTGGTTACTCGCGGTGGTTTGCTAAGCATACTTTACAATTTATTAATACTAGGTACAATAAAAATTTTTTTTCTGATAGTAATACTATAGATTTAATTAATTTCTCAATAATTATTATTATTGTTATTGTTCTATGAATGAAATTATGGTTGGATTAATAGTTTAAAATTAATTTAAAATTTTGGAAAATGTCATTATATTATTACTGTGGATATAGAAAATAATAATCAAGTAAAACTTGAAAAGATCCAAGTCTATTAGTAATGTTGAACTACAATAAATCAGTAAAATTGTTGGGGAAAAGTTACTATTTTTCATTTACTATTTGTTTTGTACAATTTGTATTCAAAACCTTAACTTAAGTCAAATTCTTCAAACAAAAATTGAGACTGTATTTTCTATTTTTTAATACTTAATTATTGCTGTGAGAACGGTATATAAAGAATATTCCATTATATTTTCAAGACTAAAAATAAAAATAAATAAAATTATAAATCTAAAAAAAAATAAATGAATATATAAAACAGTAAAATATTATTAAAAATATTTTGATAATTATATCATGCTTAGGTCATTCTAATTTCTAATACACATATTTAGTAAACATTTAAATAATAAACGGGAATTCATTTTTGAATCACAACAAAAAAGACGTTTATTTTGTAAAAAAAACTGGTAAATACTTGAGTAAATAATTCAGTCTTCGATAATTTTTATACCTTTTTCAAATTGTTTTAAAAAATAAAGATATTTTAATCATTTTCGCATTTTACACATAATTTTAAGATGACTCCTTTTCTTGTTGAAATATATTAGAACATTTCTATATACCTAATCTTAAAAATTACTCAGTAAGCTATTTGTCGAGTTATATTATATTATATTACTCAAATTAATTGTCAATATCTATATTATATTATTACAAATATTGTTCTATACGCTTATATTATTTAGTTCAGGTACTCGTATTTATAATTCGATTGTAATAGTTGTACTATATTGCTATCTAAACACATGCTTGAGATAAGATAAGATACTTACGGACTCCTTGTAGACGTAATTTATGTATATATTGCTAAGACTCCGTGAACCACGATGCACTTGTATCTGTATTCACGGTGCTTGGGTTCGGTCATCTCATAGAACATTATAATAGAAGCGACTCTCTGGGGCGACCAATGTTAATGTGTTTAGAATTCTTGACGGCCTTGAAATGGTTCGTAACTTCTTGTCTTACCGCCAAGCTTACAACATCATTATTGTTGTACGACTAATCATACAATAAATATGTGATAACAGTATTATAAAATTATAAATTTAATTTTAATTTTCTTTTGATATATAATATCAATTTTTTTCGATTTTTTATATTATATGATACGAATATTGAATTTATGATGGCTAATATATTTTTAAGATATTTATTCAATAAATTTGTAAGTAAGTTTGTTTTTCGGATATGATTTTATTAAAATGCATAATTATTTAATATAATTTATAATCAATGTTAATATATACAATGAATATGAATTATCTACCTTCTATAAGACAATTTAACAAAATATATACATAACAATATCTATACAAAATATACAAACTATTAGACAATTTAACAAAAAAATTTATGTACATAAAAATATTTATAAATGACATAAATTTTGCAATTTTCTATTTTTCATGCGAGGTATTTACAAATTACGGTTAGTTCTGGTCAAAGTAGTATAAATTCTAAATCTTATATATAAGTTTAACCAATAGTCGTGGGGGAATTGTTCACAGGGATGTTCAAAGTATACATTTAACATTAAAGTTTTAAGTTTTTTCCCTACTTTTGGTGATGGTGCTAAAGTAGGAAATTGATTTGTAAATATATTGCCTAATTCAAAAATATATTGGTAAAAATTACAATCTGGAGCCTCTAACGATGAAAACATAGACATAGAGCTGTGTTGATGTGATTTGAAGTGTGTGAAAAAAAGTTCATCAGATAACTTTGTGGTAGATCTGCCATATCTTATGCACGTTTCATAAGAATGCATGTTATAACACTTCATTATTAAATATCCACATATATATGTAAAAGCATTTAGTTCTGGCAATTCTAATGATCTGTAATTGGTAGCAAAAATGGGTAACAGATTAATTTGAATTACATTTTGGTTTTCAGGGAATATTGTTTTTAAATCTTCAGCTGGTATTTTATTTAAAGTACTCAGTACTTGGTCTATGTCTTCCAAACAATTTGTACCTCCATTATATTCAAAATAGCTTAATGAAAATAATTTTTTGAAGATGCGCTGTAACTGAATAGTTGTGGGGTTTAGACAGTTACTACTCTGAATTCACATAGTACCAAATAAATTTTCCAAACAATCTTGGTCCAATCTCCTTGTCATTAGTTCAATCTCTTCATCATATTCTTTTGATAATATATTATGTAATTTAATTAATCTTGCTATTGAAATCATCCAACCTGTCAGAGATTTAATGTTTTAGCTTTTTTTAATGTTGTGCCATTGCTTTGTTGATATATTAAATTTTTGTAAATTAACATTTTTAATAAGAAATTATTTTGATTAGGTTCTGATTCATAGTCGGATTCAACGTCGTCTTCTTGTGGCTTTATTTTCATTCGAGAATTAAATACATCAAATAAATTATCAATTTAATCTATTTCGTGGTAGGGGGGTTATACAAATCTTAGTGAGTGGAAATATGCAGGGACCCTTTTTTTTTTTTTTAAATTTGGCGGGCTGATCTTGAGCAATGCATTTCGATGAGAAAAGTGTTCGTAATATCATGCTGTACCGCCAAGCTTACAATATCATTCGTGTCGCTCCGAAATGAAGAAAATAAAAGTGGAGGGATGAGTGTCACTTCTATAGTGTTCTATGGTTATCCTCTGCTAGATTCGATACGGTCCTATTTACTAATTAGTTAACAATAGTTCAAGCCTTTATGCTCCAGTATCGTATATTTATAGCTATGACTAGTGTTCCTCCATGTGGGCATCTATTTCCGATCTTATTTTTATTGTTCATAAATAGTATCTCAAGCGTCCTTCGCTGTTGCAAGCTTCTGTATTTTTTATGATTATATAAAGATTGTTCTTAAAATTGATGTCCATGATGATTATATATGCTTATAGTAGGACTTAAACAGATTTTTTCAGTGGGTTAAAAATATTGAATTATTTCTTAACATTGATTAATGTGAATTTTCGTCATTCACTAGATGCTCTTCTCCTCGTTTCTTCTCCTATTTAATTTATGGATTACCTCTGCTGAAAAGGTATTTTGTTTAGTGTTTGACTGTGCTCGAGCCAGGCCCACTATTGAGCATAGTTCTGTGGTATAGTCTTTACTTTATGGTACATTGCCAACAAATCGAGCATGTCCAGTGCAAGTTTTACAGCTTCTCTATGTTCAACTTAAACATCGTTCATCTCGTGCTCTAAAACTTGAACCTACTACCTTTGACCAATCTCTGTATTTCTCATGGCTCAACCTTTCTGTAAAATATCATGTGTGGTAAAATTGATTCTCCCCATCTCCTTCTTCAACACATTCAAGTTAGAGTTCCTGCACGCTCTACCCATAATATTGCTCCGTTCACTGCACTATTATGTGCTACTATTTACCTGAATTATTAAAATATTTCTAACTGTATGAGTCAATCGAATCTTTCGCCTACTCCAATTGATTATGTTGCTTTAATAAATTGCTATTGCTTTTCTTTATTTTAGTGTATAAATATATTCATATTATGTATACCATTGCTAAATGTAAATACTAAATACTGTGCTAATCTTAAATCGAATGTTGCCCTTCAAGTTTTAACAAATATATGAACATTTTAATATATGAACAGTTTTACTATGCAAGTAATAACACGAAATCCCAGTTCGCGGTTGATCAAAGTATTCTGGTACAAGCATTAGATGAATTCAAACGAAAGACGAGGAATACATTTTTACATGCTGGTCTAGAGGATTACTGGAAAATAAATCCTGAATCTATAAGGCTTGGATCTAGACCTTCATTTGACGTTACGATCTGTCAAAGAAACACAGTTGTAGATAATACAGTTCCAATAGATAAACGGACATTTTCATTTTTGCAACAAAATCCGATAAAAACGAACGATACCATTTGTAAAGGTAATTTATAAACACATACAAACACCTCTTATAATAATAATAATAATATTGTTTATTATTAAATACATTCCGTACATATAATTTCACACATAATATTACTTATATATATTACCAAGCATACTCACATATTTGTTTTTCAATAATGCAGTTATTCAAAATCTGATTCAAAAACTACATTTTAAAATAATTGATATTTTTTACACTATTCAAGGAGTTTTCTATGTAGATACAAAATGATGTATTTCAAATGAGAATCCCCTTGTCTACTGTAAAATATTTGGTGGATAATTTTTTCTGAATATATTGACAGTTAACTTAACGAAGAATTTTTGAATTATTTATCTCTGTGTAGAATAGTACAAAATATTTCGAGAATTCGAAAATGTGGTCTAAACTATATTATATTATACTAAAGAAAAATATGGGAGAAGCACAACGGTTGGTGAATCATTGTGTATGCGTTATAAATTTAAAACTTAGATTTATTATTATTTTTCATTTTATATTTTTTGAATTTATCGAATTATTTTTAAATACTTAGAAGATACAAATTCGAGCACTAGCTTTTTATATGTCTTAGAATTGAACCTACTATTTGAGATATGAAGTAAGTCAATAAAAGGTAATTCGGAGAAACAAGAAAAAACTGTTTTTACGCTACCAGTGATTCATAGTAATTTTTCTACCACACTGATTATTTACAGTGGTTAAATTAAATATTTTTTTGCAAATGTTCATTCATGATCCGTTTATCATTTAATAATACATTCCACTCAATATCTCAATTTGTGATATTTTGTGACTTACGTCTTTTCTCAAATAGGTGGTCCAATTGCACTTGTTTATAATCTATTAACATATTTGTAATATTTATACAGATGCAATAAAGCTGACAAGTTCGAAAAACAGTGAAATTGAAGTCGGTAACACTAATTATAACTAATTTATACAAATATTGAGGTATAATAATAGTATTGTATAATCCTTATTATTTAAAAAAAATACTTAATTACATACCTCTAATTTATTAAAGATTGAAAATTAACGATTTCAAGTTAGAATCATTTACTGACATACTAAGTTATATTTTAGAAAGTGAATATTATTGAAAAACCTTTGTCCGTTTATCTAATGGAACGAGATTCCACTTTAAGGCTGTATTTTGTTGATGGATGGTGACGTCAGTACATGGTCTGGATTGGATTCTCTAACCAGCATGTAATGCAATAATGTGTTCTTTGTTTATCATGGAATTTGTGTAATACTTGAGCAACACGTCTTACTTGTTTATTATTTTACTATTATTTTTTTTTTTTATAGAAACTTTACTATCTGTCTTACATAACACAATAAGTAATAAATATGACTGACATAACACTACATACATAATAAAAATAACACATGATGCACAAGATGAGGGAAATTTTATGCAATAGGTATGCAATTAAGAAAACCTTTCTTTCTACTGGGGACCGTGAATTCAATACATTTTAAACAGTTATCGATATAATTATGTACCTTCGTTCTCATGTCCGGCAACCAGTATACGCGCGAAATGTTTTCGATAACCTTCGATAAGCCAACGTGTGCCATATCGTCGTGGCACGTTCGTATGATATTTGACTCCATAGACTTTGGTACATACAATTTAACATCTTTATTTTCTTTCCTGTAGACTAGTCTATTCCGTAACGCAAATAATTTACTATCTTTCATGGATAACTCGTCCCTAATTTTAATAATGTCGTCGTCAGTATTTTGCCCAAGGGCGAGCACTTGATTGAACGAATTAGATTTTAAAAATTAAAATAGCATGACACCTACTGAATGCGTCTACGTGCTCCACATTTTTGTTTGGGCGGTGAAATATGTTAAAATTGTAGTTTTGTAAAAATAACACCCATCTAGAAATTTGGGGGTTAATTTCTTTCTTACTCAAAGTGAGGTTATACTATGATAATCAGTCATAACCTTGAACGTTATGCCAGCTAAATAAACGTGGAAACGTTTAATAGCGTATACTACGGCGAGACATTCTAATTCAAAACTATGAAATTTGGACTCGCTCGGGGACGTGCGTTGACTAAAGTAGAATACTGGTTTTAATATGCTATCTTTCTGTTTTTGAAGTAATATTGCACCAAACCCTGACGAGCTTGCGTCGCAATGTAACTCTGTATCTGCGTCGGGTGAATAAATAGCCAATACCGGTGACTCGGTCAGTGTTGTACACAAAAAATCTAAAAACGTGTTGTTCCGTATCTCCGAACATAACTGTGTATCTTTCTTAACGAGATCGTAAAGTGGCTTAGCAACTGTCGATAAATTAGGAATAAAACGGCGAAAATAGCTGGCTAATCCTAGAAATTGTCTTACTTGTTTTTTTGGAATGTGATAGGTAAGCATTGCCTCGATGTGTCTCGAACTGGGACGTATACCGTGTTCATTTACTAAATACCCGAGGTACTCGACCTCTTTAAAATCAAAAAAACATTTATCTAACTGAAATTGTAGGTTGTGCTTCGCTGCCAAACGGAAAACTTCTTTTAATATTGTGAAATGTTCAGTATAATTTTGGGTTGCAATCATCATATCGTCTAGATATACTAATAGGTCGCCCCGGCGGATTAACTCGTGAAAAACAAATTGAATAAATCGACCGAATACCCTAGGCGAGTTGGTTAACCCAAACGGCATTTTTACATATTCATATTGTCCTAACGGTGTGACGATCGACGTAACCTAACCTAACCAATCGGAAATACACAACAGGCGCGGCATTGCGCCAGTACTGGCTAATGCTGGCACACTATTGGCAGCCAGTGTTGGCACCAGTACTGGCATATGTCTGGGATGATAACGGTATTCAGTACTGACTTTCAGTGCTGGACCAGTACAGACATTTAGTACTGGAATAGTACTGACTAGCAACTGGTAAATCATTGTGCCAGAACTGGCTAATGCTGGCAGCCAGTGTTGGTACCAGTACTGGTATATGTCCGAGATGGTAATGGTATTCAGTACTAACTTTCAATGCTGGACCAGTACAGACTAGCAACTGGCGCAGTACCTAAGTTACATAACTGATGCAGTAGCAACTATTGTTACAGGTACAATAGTATTCTGTACTAGTCTAGTGGTACCTTATTTTATCATAACATTACGATATATAATATAAATACTATATTAATACAATTTCTAGTATTCCCTAAATTAGGAAATTTATTGAGGCCATTAAAATAACAGTATTTTGAACTATAACTGATTCTAGATGCTAAACAATAATCAAATTTTTAGAATGTAGTAACTATTAATTCATAGTAAATTTTAACCTTGGCATCTTTATGCATATAGCTTAAACAATAAAATACTCTTAGTTATCAAACTGTACTATATTTCTGAGAACATATTTTAATCTTTAATGAACAATTTAATGACAAAACTTGTTTATATACAATCAGGAGAATCATTTTTTTTTTCTGTACTATCGTTGGATTTCTTCATTTTATAATATTGCCTTTCTTTCTTCCCACCTTCACGGTCATTGGCACCTAAAAACCATCGGCTAAGTTGACTTGATATATCTTTAATTTTTAGACTTGGATCCTTAGTACTAATGACTTCTGAAATACAAAAATAAATAAAAGAAAATATATAATTTTACAAAACAATATTAATAATATTGAATACCTAGTAAGTATTTGTAAGTCTGTGTTGCTGAAAAATTCAGTTTTTACAACCATTAGTCTCTCTCCCAAAACCACTGTATAAAAGTTGAACATCTTTTGATATTATTCGCGGCATGACCGCAGTTAAATTCTCTGTCACTTTCATGCCACTTTTTATGTTTATCACCATAAAACATTTCTAAAAAATCAATTAATCATCAATAAAATAAAACTGTAGTTTCAGAAGCAATTTTACCAGTTTCTTTATTAGGTCAAGGTCAGTTTTCAATTGAGTATCAAAATCCTGAAAATCTTTCAAGTTCAATTTGGGCATGTCATTTATCTGTTCATCTTCATCTTGCATTATTTTATCGATATCTCCAACAATATTATGGGCAGCAAATAAGTGTCTCGTTATTTTGGCTTCTTGGGTTATTATGTATTCTATACTTCTTCTGGTAGATTCTAATTGAGCTTTGGTAACTGCTTCTGAAGCAGACATACCTATAACAAACAAAAATTTAGATATGTGAAATTGGTAGTTAACATAATCAAATCATTTTTTTTGTTGATAATCACTTAAAAGTATACTAATCAAGTATGTGACTAGGTAACTTAATGATTCTAACACCTATTAAATCTATTTAACTATTTAATAGCCAAACATTAAATGTGTTAATCAGTTAATTGTATATGGTATTTTTAGGAAAGTGTTAGAATATCCATCTAGTTGAAATTAACTGTTAACTGTTTTGATTCAGAATACTCAATGGTTTTTTTTATACATGAATGCCTTGAGAATTTAACTAAAAATATACCTGTAGAGCATGTACAACCACATGTTCAGCATGGATTCATCTTTTTGATGTTTAAAGAAGTTTGAGCTAAAAACAATAAATAGTTAAATATTATTAACATTTTAAATTTTAAAAAAATCAGTTTAGTGGTAGATTAATTTAGAAATGTGCCAAGTTAATAAAACTCACTAAATCTATGTAAATGCAAAAGCTGTATTTACCTTTTTTATTGTTGCTTCCTTGAAGTACATTGATCTTTAAGTTTGTGAGAGACTGTATTTTTTTATTTTGTAATTTAATATTTTTAGTTGTTGCTGATGGCAATCTTTTAAATTTTGATGTAGGTGAGGACGCGGTTAGGTTAGGTTAGGTTAGGTTGAACTAGAACTTTTAGCATGGTCTAAAATAAAAATTTAACATTATATAGATATTCATCATGTTATCAAGTAAAATATGTTATATGCTTAGTTTAATGAACATAACCTCTTGAAAAAAGGTGAGAATGAAAAAAAAGGTAGGCTAACACCAATTTGAAAAGGAGTTTGTTCAAAGAATAAGAATGCCCTAATATATTTTTTTTGTTAAGTTTTTGATTGTACTAACTTCTGGATCTTTTTAATGATTTCTTCTTAATAAAAGAGTGTGCTATTGATGATCCTGACGAAGTACTATGATCAGATGCCAAGTTTTGTTGCATAGGGTCATTGGAATAGATACTATCATTGTCATCGGCTTTAACCATAAAGAAGCAGTAATTAAATATCAATGAATTAATATTCAACATTTTATTATATTAAACTACCAAATAATAATAATATATATTTTTGCAAAAACAACAAGTGACACATTGTATAAGTACATAAAATAATTATTTGCAGCACCCCCTAAAAGCAAAGCTTGTGCTGGGGGAGCGGTTCTTATATTATATTACTTAAAATAAAAACATAAATAATAAATTAGTGATAGTTGGCATTAAGAAGTAGCAGAGTATAGATATACAATATTTTAAACAGAGTAAAAGATAAGAGTATTTAGAACAAAAATAATTATAACAACATATTAATTATATAATAGACAGATCAAGATTTTTAACATACTTTTTGAATGATTTCAAATTATCAAAATGGCTAATGTTAATATTTAAGGTTTGACATAGTTTTAGACCGTTATATAAAACACTCATTTGACCAAAAACTTTACTATAATTAGGTAGGCATATATTAATATTATGTTTATATCTTGTATGATGATCATGATCGAAAGGGATAATTAAATTTTTATTTTTATAAAGTACAATTAGTGTATTAAAATTAAAAATATACCTAAAATCCTTGACTTTTAGTTCTTTATAAATTAATGTAGTACTTGTTTGAGATGATACATTTAGAAGATATTTAATAATGCAGTTTATCGTTGTTAATAATCTAGATAGATGATTGTTGTAAGTTCCTCCCCATATTGATATACCATAAGTAAAAACTGATTGCACCAAGGATAAATAAATAATTCTTTTATATGAGTTATTAAAAATATATTTGACTTCTTTAAATATGAAAAAGAACTTACGTAAAATATTGTTTAAGTAATTGATATGACTATCCCATTTAAATCTATAATCTAGAATAAGGCCAAGGTATTTTAGCTCCTTAACATTTTCAAGAATTACACATTTCAAACTACATGTATTGCTAAAAGCTGAAACACATTTTAGTGAATGGACTATTAATTTGTTAGTATTCAAAGTATTATACTTTTGTGGATTAAACAAAATGTATTTGGATTTCAACAAATTAAGTTTTAATTTATTTTTGCAAAACCAGGTATAAATATTATTTAGGATTCTATTTGCTTCATAATACAAACTATCTGTTGCTCGTTCAGATAATAAAATAGCAGTATCATCAGCATAGCTTATAATTTCAGTATTTAAATTAGTATTGGTTTTAAGAAGATCATTTATAAAAATTATAAATAATAAGGGACCTAGGACTGTACCTTGTGGTACACCACAAGATACTTCTAGAATATCACTATGTGTATCATTTAGTTTAACTCTTTGAGTTCTGTCTCCTAAGAAGGATTTAATTAAATTATATGGTAAACCAAGAATACCTGCGTTTTCTAATTTGAACATCAGTAGTTTATGATTCACACTATCAAAAGCTTTATGTACATCTAAAAAAATTCCCATTACTTTATTATTATGATCAATATTATTCCTTACAAAGTTGTCTACCTTAAAAAGAGCATCTATAGTAGATAATTCAGGCCTGAAGCCAAATTGACATTTGGAAAAGAAACTTTTTTTATTTAAAAAATCAAATAATCTGTATTTTATACATTTTTCAAACATTTTTGATAATGTTAGAGATATGGATATTGGTCTATAATTGCCACATTCTAGTTTGTTACCTGCCTTAAATAAGGGAATTACAATACATTTTTTGAAATTTGATGGATATTTACCTGTTGAAAGAGATTTGTTGAAAATAATCGTCAATGGTAATGAAATGTTTTTACTACTTTTTATATATTTTTTTAAGTATATAATTAGACAAATTATTTTCATAAAAAGAATTATAGTCTTTTATTTTATTTAAGTGTAACATTATTTCATCACTATTTATTGGATTAAAAAATATGGTATCATTTATAATTTCATTGTCATCAGACACATGATTTATATGTTCAATTTCTAAATTATTTCCAACATTAATAAAATATTCATTTAATGTATTACAAATTTCTATTTTTGATTCAGTATTACAACCGTTTTTCATTGTTATTTTATTAATATCACATGTTTTATTATTAATTGATTTACCTATAACCTCATTAATAATATTCCATACCTGTTTACCATCAGACTGAGCTCTTAATAATTTACCTTGATAGAATAATTGTTTAGCTTTTCTTATTAATACATTTAATATATTTCTATATTTATTATAGAATTGTTTAAAGTGTGTATCAAAAGGCCTCAATTTCAGTTTAGAAAACAATTTTTCCCTATTTCTTATAGAAGTTATTATACCTGTTGTAATCCATTCTTTTAATTTAGACATTTTTTTAGATTTCAATTAAATTACAGAAATAGTTGAATGATGAATAAATTCATTTAATTTAGAATTAAAAACCTCGAGCATAGAATCAACATCATCAAAAGACAAAGTGGAACACCAATTTTCTAAATTAATTAATTTATTTAAAAGGCCAATATTTATTTTTTTTATATATTTTACATTTTGACTATTACTTTGGACTTTAAACAATTCATCAGATAACATCAGTGTTGTAGCATAATGATCAGTTATATCACATCGTAATATGTTTGAACTAATTTTATTTGAATCTACATTTTTAACAAATATATGATCAATGCAAGTATTTGAGGATTCAGTGACTCTGGTAGAATTATTTATACATGATATATATTCATGTTTAGCCAATACATTTAAATAATCATTGCTTACATTGGAAATTTTCATAATATCAATATTAATATCGCCACATAAAATATTTAGGTAGTTATTTTTATTTTGAGATAAGAAAAAGTCAAGAATATTGATAAAATTTTCAAGATTATCATTTGGCGATCTATATATACAGATTAAAGAAAACAATAATACATTAGATTTGATTTTAAGATGAATTGAATTACAATTTAATATAACATTTTTTTCAATTTGAAGAATGTTTAGGGAATCTTTAATTAATATTGTGACCCCATCACTTTTATTTAACGTTCCCAGCGAGTTTATAGATTTATAACCATTTAAAGAAAATTCAACATCATTCAAAAGCCATGTTTCACATAATACAATAATACTAAAATAATTTTTTATAGAACTTAGCAACATAGCTAGTTCATTGAAATGATTATTTATACTTCTTATATTTAATTGGAAAATTGATAGATTATCATTTGATAGGGGGATATCTGCTATAGAATCTACATAATTTGAATTAATATTATTTATATTTAAAAGCTTATCAATGTTTAATATATTATCATTCATTGGAAATAGAAATTATTATTCTTATTCTTAATTATATTGAATGTAAAATTACTAACTATAAGTTTTCGATGTCTTGAGATGATTTAATTTTCATTATTTTGGAAACCTCGTTTTTCCTTACTAGAATACCTATCAGCATTAGACAGCCATACAAATTTGAAATTTTTTTCTTTCGCAGCGCGTCTAGTTTGTGAAAAAAGTGTTCTTTTTGATTTTGTAAGACGTTCATTAATATATATTTTTTCCTTCGGCCAATTATTTTTTATAATATCCGCTGTCAATTTCATAGATCTAACTTTGTGAATTAGATCTTTGCGCATGTCCAGTGATGATAATTTCGCCGTTATAATATTTTGCTTGGATACCAAAGAATTTATTCTATAGGCTTCAATTACTTTACATTCAGTATTAGTAATTTTACAAATTTCTTCCACAATATCAATACAATTTTCATTAGTTGTCTTGGGTATACCTATTATGTCCACAGATATACCTAAATTATGTTGTTCAATTTCATCAATTTTATGTTTCAGTATACAAACTTCATCTGAGAGCCGTTTATTCTCAGCAATTATTTTTTCATTTACAAGTTTGATATTTTTTAGTTCACTCACAATAGTATCAATTTTTTTATTAAAATTGTCAAATTGCGAGCTCATAAAAGAAACTGAACTCATGAGATCCTAAATATTTTTTTCCATAGGATTAACCGAGTTTACCTTGCTTTCCGTTTTTTGGTTTTTAGGAGATTTTTGAGATTTTTGAATATCAGTTTGGCACTCAGTGCAATTAAATCTTGCTTTCGTATTATTTGACATTTTTTTAAAATTAATTTCAGAGTATCCCGCACAATAGTAGTGCAAAAACTTTTTGCAAGTAGAGCACTCTAATATATCATCCTTACGTGTAGAAGTGTCAAAACATTTTACACACGTAAAAGACATTGTGATCGAAGATAAAAATTAATTGAAAACGAACGAAAAGTACCGTAGATTAACGATATAAAATGAAATACAGATAACGGAGACCAGAAAACGAAACGACTTACTCCAACGAACTCTAGATAAGAATATAAAGGTATATATTATTATATATAATAAATTAATAACCATTTGATTCTACATCATCGACATCACGCTTTTTATTAAAAGAAGGAATATTTCTTAAATATTTTTTTAGTTCATGTTTCATCCTAATTTTAAGTCATCTTCTTCTTCTTCTTTGGAACTGTAACTGCACAACTTTATCTGAAAATGCCTTTTCCATTCGTCTAATTCCTTGGTTATAATTTCCTGAAACATTAAAATGAAAAATATTTATGACTACAGATACAGAATACTGATGATCAGCAACAATTATTTTAAAACCCATATAACTGAGTAGTTGTTAATTGTATCACTTACCAGCCTGTTTAATAATAGTAATTTCAAAACTTTTCCAAAATGGCCCATGTGCAGCAGATGTTTTGCACATTTCATTTAAGTTATTATATTCTTTTTTCTTTGTGGGATATTTACAAAATAGTTGTTTATCAATTTGATATACCCATGCAACGGGCACAAAATCAATTGTTTTTTTTCCATCTTTAGATTTTTCATTGAACTGTACAACAACATGGGTGGTGTTCTTTTCAAATTTGTCTTGTTCCATTTTTTACTATAACTAAAATATAACAAAAAGGTTTTAAAATGAAGACTAGATACTTAATCTTACCATTATTATTTACAATATTTTACCACATAGTGCACAAATAAATTATTAAAAACAAGTTAAATCAGTAATTATCAAAAAAAGTAATTTATCAATACATTATTTGTTTAATACAATATAAATACCCAAGTATTTCAGTTTAGGGAAAACAAAAATCAGATAAACCTAACCTAGCACTTAATTTTGCTTAAAAATGAAGAAAATAAAATATTAAAATATATTATATTCACATTGCAAATAAAAATCAAAGTAATTTCAAAATATTATGGAAATATTATGGAAATTCAAATATACAATATTATATATTATGAGACTTATGAAGTATGCAAATATGTGACCGCAAAAGTATCACGGTTATCTTTAAAAAGAACACATTTATTTTTAAAATTGTCAATGGAAATGATTTTTTTCTGTCTAGATAGTCTTCCTAATTTCATAATGCCAACTTTGGTTGATTCACAAGGATATGTGAAGGCATCAGTGACATCCTTGAACATATAACCATGTGAAAATATACCTTGTTGTTCTTCTCCAATTTCTGTAATGCTAAGAATTTCACCGTGATTCAATTTTACAATATTATTGGGTGTAGTGGCACTTAACTCAACTCCACGTAAAATTATATTTTTTAATACATCTTGATTTGCATGCAAAGAGTTAATTATAAGATTTTATTTTTTACGTATAGAATTTTTTTTTATCAGTTCAGTGCATGCTTTTTGTTCCGACATTCTTCTTACTAATTGCGCCAAAGGATTATTTCTTCGAACAGTTAATCTTTTTATTTTCCCTAGACAGTTTTCAAAAGGAAAAGCAGAAATTTCACACAGGTTTGTTTTAGTTTGTTCCACATCATCGGCTAGGTGAATTATATTATGACTGTTCATTACTTGTGAATCTGAACCATAAAAATTTTGAAGGAGTTCAAAAAACTTGACCAATAATTGTTTTGCGTAATCAGTGTATTCAACACATAATTCAGGAGTACAAAGTATTCTACATGCAACTACTAGGAATAAAAAATGTTGGTACATTTGTTTGGATAACATTTTACGAAACACAAGAACTCCACAATAATGTAAGAAAAAACGGAACTGTGTGGCTTTCCAATGACTAAATTCATCAAAATCAAACTTCTTTCGGTTGGAACTCTTTTGGTATAAATCTTCCAAGTAGTTTTAAATTTAAGTTTAAACGTCTTATGTTTCGGCGAGAGAGTTTACATTTTCTATTAACCCTCTTTTTTGCACCAATCAATTGTTGTAGTATCCATTTCATGATTCCAAGATAGAGTAAATGCATGGAATCTAAAAATATTGATTTGACAGGATCAAAGTTTGGTATGTCTAAAAGAGGAGATCTTCCCAAATGATGTTCAACTTGTCGTTGAGTTATAAAAGACCTCTTAGTGCGACGTCTTGAGTTTATATTGGGATATATTCTTTTTTTATTTTTTGTTTTACCTCTAGTTTCACACCGTTCACATGCATAAAATCCTCCATGACCTTTACATTTTTTGATGAATGATCTGGCCGGTGTGTCACATGAGAAGCCAACAATTTCTACATTAAATACCCGTTCATTAATAACTATACCATTTTCAATCAAAGTTTTCAACTCTTTGATGAAATCTTCTAAGAAATCATCTGCATTTTGTGGCTTAGAATCACCACTGTACACAGCTACTATAAAGGGTTGAGAATCATATTTACTGTGTATAATAAGCCCCAAATTTGCCCAAAACTGTTGGCTCAAACTATTGTATAGTGGTAATCCATCAATGTTAAATAATAATCTTATAGTGTTCTCGGTAAACTCATTTGTAATTATTCTTTTCAACCCTGATTCTAAACCAAAATATACGTATGATCCATTGGTGTTCTTTGAGCTCATCATTAATTTGATATTTTTATCGGTTTTAGTTTGTAATAAAGTAACTGCTGATTTTGGTAGACCATCAACATTTTCTGAATGTAAAATATGTAAGAGGCTGTCGATTGTTTAATCGTAAGATTACATCTAAATCTTACTGCCCAACTTTGTAATTTTTCACGAATAGTAGGCACTGCAAAAACCCTTTCGTTATTTTCTTCAGAGTTTGATGATGATGACAAAGAAGACAGAGGTGATTCATTATCTATTGAGCTCAAATCTGGAGATCTGTTATAAAGAGATGAATCTGTGAGGTAGGAGTCTTCAATATTTTCAGGATTATATAAATGGTCAAAAGTATCATCATAATTAGAATAAATATTTTTAACACACTGACTACAAGAATGTTCAATATCATCAACCTTTATTTCCAAATTTTCAGATAAGTTAGAAATGTCAAGTTCGACATCTGTTGAATCATTAGATGATACTGCATTTACAGTTAATTGTTTCAGTTTACGATGTTTCTTCAACCGATGATATGGAGTAGTCATACCGCAACTAAATTAAATTTGAAATTAAATAATGTTAAGTATAGAATAAAATGTTTAAGCACAACAGGATTGGGCATGATACTAGATTAGTATATCTAAATACAAGATACATAATTCTCCATATTTTATGTTTTCAATTGAATTGTATTAACTACTAAAAGTCTATAGATAACTCGATAGATACCTACACTATATACTGTCTACACATAAATACTTAGTCATAATATATATAAATATCTAATAAGTCAATACATATTATACATTTATAAATAATGCCTTCACTATATACAAATTAAACTGTTCAAATCATAAACTCACAACTCTTCACATCATAAATAATATAATATGTTATACATATACATTAATACACATAATAACTAATTTACCAAAACTAATAAATTACATAAAAATATTACACATTAATTTTTTTTTACATAAATTGCATTAGTTCAATGTTATTTATAAATTAAATTTGATTTCCTTAAGGGAAAGTATCTTATAAGTTACAAGTTATAACATTGTTACATTAATTTCAAGTGTTGAGTGTCCTGGAAATTAAAATCAAATACAAATATAATACTAATAATAATAGTATCTGTAAATTTAAATATTTTTTATTTATAAATACTAGTTTGATTATCTCAAGCTTAATTATAATATATTAATATTATTTATTAGATATGTATTTGAATAAAATCAAATATTTATGCTAAGGTATATAGCTTAGATTTTCATTAATTTGTACAGTGTATTATATGTATTTGTTTTATTTTGAAACATTATCAAATAGTTTAAACACAATTTTAGGTAGGTATGGTATATAACATACGTAACTATGTCTCGGGGAGAAGTGACTGAACAACAATATAAAAGTATACCAAAAGTTATGAAAAAAAAACATTAAAGGGGGTGGGGAAGCAATCAAGTCTGACTGTTTTTAGTTCTGAAGATTTCATTAATTTTCAAACAACACAAACTAATTGTTAATGAATAAATGTATTTTCAAATATTTAACTCTTATGAGTATTTTTTGTTTTGAAGGTACCAAATTTATTTTGGTAGGTATCAAAAAGCATAGACAACAATTTAACTAGAAATCTAGAGACATAATATGAAAAATAAAAGAAATAATAAACAATTTTTACAACATTTTATTCAATACAAATTTAATATAATACTATTTGGTCACTTCATCTCCTTTGTCATATTACGTATCTATAAATGTACATACATTTACATTTAAATTTATAAGTTGTAGGTAGTAATGTTTGATTTAAGCCGATAAAGTAATACACAAGCAAGCTTAGGTATTAAGCTTAAGTATTAATTAATTTATACAATTGTACATAGATATATTTTTAAATACTAAGTAGGTAACAAATTAATTAGGTACTAAATGATATTGCTAGTAATAATTAGCGAGCTTTTATAATATTCTTATTATCTAGGCTGTCATGTAGTAATAATGATAAATAAGTGAACATTTACCACACCAGGGGCGGATCTGAAGCTTAGTTAAGGGGGGGGGGCGAATTCCGAATAAGAATATCCATGAGTAATATACAAGTAGAATGAGCAAGGTCAAACCTGGTGGGTGTAGGAGGTCACCACCTCCAGAAATCCGTATATCAAATTCGGATCAAATTGTTATAATCCGTATACTATAAAATGATCACAGTATACATTTTTCAATCCCCCCCCACCGCCAAAAAACATTTCCTGCTTTCAGACCTGCAATGAAGACTTGACATAGTTTAAGCAATTTATGGAAAAAGAAGTACAACACATATATAATTAATTTTAGGTACATTTATTTGTGTTAAGTAGGTACCTAAGAAAATGTATTATTAAAACATAGGTAGGTATAATTATAATAATAATTTAATGTTTCTTTTTTTTTCATTTGCAAACCTATTTATGACTTCTTCTATGTTTACATTAATGTCTTTATGTGTGTGCAATAAAGCCAAGCCAGTCAGCCTATGATCACCCATTCGTGATCTCAACCATGTTTTTAATCTACAAATTAAAAACAATAAGAAATAAGCAAATATGCAAAGCGTTATAGAATTTAGATGCAGATATTTTCATTAATTATCTGACCTGCGCAAAGTGGAAAAGCTGCGTTCAGCGGAAGCAGTACTAATTGGCAAACTAGCAAGTATAGAAAGCAAGGATTTAATTGTTGGGAAGATTATCCCACAACATGCATCCAAAGTATCAAAAACATTTTTTGGTAATATATCACCTAAAATGTACAAAAAAAAAATTAAAAAGTTAAATATTTTTTAAAACTTAACATTCATTTTTGAATGTTACCTACCTTTCAACTCTTGATTTTTTCCATTTTTGTATCCATAACTCAAGTTCTGAATTTAATAAGTCATTGTTGACCTCTTGAAAAAATGGATATTTATCTTTAATGTATTTAACAATAATTGAGCTACTATTAGTCTCAGACCATTTAATTAAATTGTTTGGTACTAGATATGTTAGCATTTTTATAGTTTGATTTTCTTGGCCATAAAATATTTTTTCTAAGTCAGTTATTACACAGTCTAAGAGAGGAATGAAAATTGTGATTCTGAAATAGTCTTCACAATTATTTATGTTATTTGAATTTGATCTATTTTTTTGATGAGCTGAAATCCTAGGCATTTTCAAATGAATGTCCAATTCATCCATTAACATTTTGCATTCATTATAAATGATTTGAAATGTTATATTACAGTTTAGGCGATTATGTTTAAGAACAGAAACTATATCATCTATAACATTACTAGCTGCTAATATATCATGGTTTATTCCTTGTAATAATTTACTAGCATGGAATGTAACTGAGAGTACAGATGATAAGGAATATATCGAAATAACAAACTCACAGTTACTTATCGAGCATAAAAGTGTTTTTGCTTTAGAAGATGATGACAGATCTTCCCAGTTAGTTATCTCTGTTAAAGCATCAATAATTTTTGGTAGTGAATTTTTAAATTGCATAACACTATCATGCCGCTCTACACAGCGTGTTTCACATAAACTTACAACATTATTCTTTAAATACTTTTTCAAAATAAAATTACGTTTTGCTGAACTATTAAAAAATGTTATTATTTGTTGCATGATACCCACACTATTTCTAATGGCTTGTACTGTTGATGATTTTGAAATAGATAAGTTAAGTGCATGATTATGGCAAGGACTGTATACTGAATTTTTAGCTGATTTTTGAACATGTTGAACGGCTCCTTTTATAGTTGAAGTCATTGTTGCACATCCATCAGTTGAAATACCAATACAATTATTGACGTCTAACTTTAAAACATGTAAAATATTGAGAACTGTTGTTCCTAGTAATTCTCCACTTAATTTAGGTTCAATTTGTTGTTTTGATATATTTTCTAAGTCCTGGTCTTCATCATCTTCATGTTCATCACCATAATATATATTTTTATGACAGTTAACAAAAGAAATAAAACGTTCAAAAACTTTTCCAGATTTTAAGTAACGCACACTAAAAATCATTTGGGAAATTACTGAAACATCAGTCGTTTCATCAAAAATGATGCTGTAATATTTTGCTTCTTTAATTTCATTTGTTATAAAAGTAGTTATTTCTTTTCCAATGCACTGAATTAAGTTGTTTTGTATTGTATAACTTATATAATATGTAGCATTTTAAGAAGTAGACATAAGATGATGTTCAAGATTTGTATCGCCAGCATCTATTCTGAATTTGAGGAGTTCCCTAAAATTTCCTTGGTTAGTAATTGACTCGGTGTATGAACTAAAATCTGAAGATATAATTTTGGATAAAAGTTGCCCATCATCCCTGTGGCCAATAAGTGCAATATTTTGACGTCCTAGGAACAATATTGACTTAATTATAGGTACTAAACGTTCACGATTTTCTTTAATTTCTTTCATGCGTTGGGTATCAATCATGTTTACTACTATATTCTCTGGATTCGAATAATTTTTTTTGAAGTCAAATGCAAATTGAACACAATTTTTATGGTAAATGTTATTTTGATGAACTTCCAAGTACCCTTGTTTACCCAATAACTTTGAATATTGGTCTAATGGTTCAGTAATTAATCTTTTTAACTGTTCTGTACCCCTCCTTCCAGATTTATAATTAGGCAAAAATAGTATACAATATTTACAAAATAAACCAGACTTAGACTTGGAATACTCCAACCAACAATATTTTTCAAAATGGTTTTTTTTTACAAATCGTTTCTCATTCATACCTTGCTTAAGATGGGTAGAGAATGGATACACAAAATCTTTATCTGGTATGTTACTACGATTTAGAATTGCATATTTTGTATAGTCATCTAAATTAGAATTACTTACATTTCCAATATCTAAAGATTCTAGACAATAAAATAAAAATCAGGCATGATAAACTGTGTTATGTTTAATCATAATAAGATAGGTACTCACCAACAGATTCATGTTCTTTTGCAGGCAATACTTCTTCTTTGCCACTTTTTTTTAATGTTACTAAAAATTAAAATGCATTATTAGTAAGTAAACAGTAAATTTAATTGAGCAATACATTATACCAGAGATAGGTACTTACCAGTAGGTTCATGTTCTTTAACCAGCATTAACTCTTCTTCACCACTTTTATTTAATGTTACTATAAATTAAAATGCATTATTAATAAGTAAATAGTAAATTAAATTGTGCAATACATTATACCAGAGATACTTACGAGTAGGTTCATGTTCTTTAACCAGCATTAACTCTTCTTCGCCACTTGTATTTAATGTTACTAAAAATTATAATGCATTGTTAATCACTAAATAGTAATTTTAGCTACTTTTTTACTTTTTAATTTTAACTTTAAACAAAATGTCTATTCAAATTTTAAATATACAAATAAGTACACTGTTAATGATTTAAAGTTCAATTATAAAAACATGCATTTTATGCATCATAGTGCTTACCAGTATCAGTATTTTTAACTTTTGTTTTTTTCTGCGAACTGTGCGAATCCTCGTCACTACGAAAATAATCACTAATTCGTTTCATACTGATCGATGAATTTAACAGATTGACAAATTAAAACAAAACAGAAATATTCATAAAAATCACCAAACAGTAATTACTATTCACTAATTACAAAAATTATTAACGTAAAAGTGAGAAAAATAATCACACTATCACAGATAATTTCAGCAGAATAATATTAATATTCTGTGATAGTGTGATATGTCATTGTGTGATAAACTTTTGATTACATAATTGTTTGATTCCACGGTCTATTATCTTTTCTATTGGCGGACTGTTCGATGTTTACCGAATCCTTAACTTCCTAACCTCAAAATACGTCTAACCGGCAGCGCTTTTACGGCCACATGGGAAACGTTTTTGTCTCATTAATAGGAAATAATATTGTAGACTGTTGTAGTCGGCAGGCGGGTGGGGAGTTGTCCGACCTTATCTTCTAAGACCGTGTTTGATTCTGTGATTATGGATATTATTATTATCACAGCTATTATTCATTATCATGAAGACATGAAACATGCTACTTAGACAAATATACTAATAATTAATAATTATTAATTTATAAAAATGTATTGTGTAAATGGCAAATCTATGTATCAAAAATATTAAATAAATCTGTAATAAAAAAAAGGCCTGAGGGGGGGGGCGATCGCCACGTCGCCCTCCCCATAGATCCGCCACTGACCACACTGACCCAACACTATATTATACAAGTATACCTACGTCCAATTACTTTGAATAAGCAATATGACAATTGTGTAATACAAAATGTAACACCTATGTATTTGCTTATAACATATTATATAACATAATAAAACTTATTATTTTTATATTGTTCCATTAGTTTTGATTCATGCAGATAGAGTTAGCTTTAGTACGAAATTAGTAATTACAATTTATAGTATTAATAACAGTAATGAGTAAGATAATATTTTAAAAATTTAGTTAGTTAGGTACTTACCGAAAACTGTAACTGAACTTTACTGATGTACGACGTACGTCGATACGTGCGTAGGTAGATGGTACTAGGCAGATGGAACTTCAAAAACCGACGACACAATACACATTACAATTTATAATAATTTAATATTATACATTACACCATTGTCAATACTCAATTGCACATAGACGGTAGAAGGTAGAATAGACTGAATTATAGGCAGAATAGGGTAAATAATAGACATTACATTAGACAGTAGACAGTAGAGGCAGAATGTACTGGATGTAGTACGTACCTATATGTGTGTCGTGCAAACATGTATGTCGTGCGAATGTGTGAGTGTGCCATAGACATAATATTAAGTCTATGGAGTGTGCGACCGCCGACCGACGAACGTCGCCGAGCCATGACCGAAAGGCGAAAGATAATACATGGGAAGTGCGACGTACGGCGGGGGCATCAAGTCGTTATAGGGTTTTCCCCGAAAATTGGTTGTTCAACAACAATATGTTTATATATTTATAACATAGCCATATAATGTTATAATAAACAATATAATATATTATTGGATATTAAACTGTTATCTCGAAGAAACTGAATGTTGAATAATAAATTGTATATTTGTATTGTAGAATACCTACTGGCTACTAATATTATAATATTATAATTTGTACAACTTCATAGCTAATACAAAAATAAATAATAATATGTAATAATCACAGTTATCTACTAGTAGATAATAATATATTGAATATTGATGGTATTTGATACATTTAAATAAAACAAATGTAGTACAATTGTACAAATCACTTTTAACAATTTAACCTAATTAATTATAAATCAATAAATTGTTATATCATATACCTTTGATATACTGACACAAAGACAATACAAAATACTGTTTTAAAAACAATTAAATAAAATCACAAAGTATCTAAGGTTAGGTTTTTAAAATTTTAAACAGGCCCGTATAATGCCAGTATTCCGCCGACGCAGACACAAATACGGCAAACATTGGCTGGCCTTTGCTAACATATCCATCAGGACTCGTATTATGCCAGTACTAGATCAGCACTTGACTGCCAGTACAGTATTTCAGTACTGGTTTAGTACTGTCAAAAAGTTATGGTCGGTACTATGCCCGTAAGGGCCAGCCAAATGTCGGGTAGCCTATGCAGGCGCAGTATTGCGCCCGTTGTGAATGTCGGCGTAAGTAATAAATTTCCGATTGGGATACGGGATAAAAAAAACAAATATAGTATTCAACGTATATATTAAACGATGATTGCACACATCGACGTACGAGCGGTGACGATCTACAATCTACTGCTTAGTACTAAATCTATAATAAAATAATAAGAAAATAATACAATGTTGGCCTCGGCGGTCGGCCCGGATCGTCGGGTTGACGCATACCGACAAAAATATTGTAACAGATAATGTGGTTGGTCCACATGACCGATAAGCCACATGCACCAGGGGCGCCGGAACGATTTTTTTGCTGTGGGGGCAAAATATTTTAAGCTTTATTCTAGAGGGCATAAGAGCAAAAATAGTGTTGTTTAATTTTTGGTGCTTAATCTTCACCTCTCCCCAATTTTTACACCACCTATGCTGGGAATAGGTATAATTAATAATAATAAGGAAGGTATAATTAAATTTTTTTCTTACAAATATTTATTAAACAAATTCAAATCATGTAGGTAT
>NW_019104373.1:0-67126 GCF_001856785.1 Myzus persicae
TCATAAATATTCATTATTTCATTAGCTTATTATTGTAAATAAAACTATGAGTTTAGGAATATTGATATTGTACACTGCAGTCTTTAATATTTAGTTTTAATACACTCTTTTTGATATTTTTTTTTCATTTGACTTCTTAATCTCATTTGCCTGCGGGCGCCCATGTCCCCCTTCCAATTTTTATTTTTAAATATCAATGCTATGAAATTTTTTAATATTTTTTTTCTATTTTGATTCTTACAATTAAGTTTCCTGCGGGTGCCCATGCACTCCTTCCCATTTTTATTTTAAATTTATATTCTATCATATTTATACAATTTTTTTAAATTCTTTAAAGAATTCTGCAGTTCGATGTTATACTTATCATCTTTTGAATTTTCACTGCTCGAAAAATTTTATGTGGAAATCCTAGTTTAAAGTAAGTAAAATAATGCTTCAAATACGTTTTTTATGTTACTTAAACATATTTTGAACTAATATATTATAGTTAAAATATTTAGTTTGTACTGATGTTATAGATATTTATATTTTTGTCACAAATTATTACTTAAAAATAAAAACAATGAATAAAATGAATGTTTTCAATGCAAAATTACTTATTTCAGTATACTTGTAGATATAATGTAGGTATAATGTATAATATATAATATATAATGTATAATTACCTTTATATTGTAGGCCATTTAGCATAAATTAATAATATTTTTCATTAATTTGATATAATTATCTAGTGACTGCTTGACCATGACTAATGAAATAGCGCACGCTCTATTTCAGTAAAACAATATTAGTCATGACTGAAGACAAAAATGTTTTTTTTTGACTACGCTTTAACAGTGTGCGTGTTTTCCATAAAATATAAAGGTTTTATTTTTGATTCGTCATAATAAAGCGACTTTAGTTGCTTTAAAGCAGTTTTGCTTTACCAGTGTGCGGTCACCCTTACATGATTTGTTATTATATTATGTATGTCCAAGACCACCACTTCATATAACAGTTATATAGAAAATTATAGTTAATTATTAAAGATATAATATAATTTATTGCTAAATAACATTTAAAAAATGGTTTTAAATCACATAAAGTATATAATTTGGGTATTATATATTTCATGAAATGGATATCCCATAATGTATTTTCGTTAAAGTTCATGATCTGGCGAACTTCACTATGATCCCACTATGTGGATGCCCCAATTGTGTTGTTTGTTACATATTTACAGTTCAGTGGCAGTACCTATATACTTTTTCAAATATCTTTTTTGTTCACATTTTACTTTATTATGTAGGCTGTTGAAAAATGAAATCTATGAACCATCTACAGACTGTATCATAATGTGTATGTATTAAAATGTCTGAAAATGTCAATGTGCTTACTACTTTTTCCAGCTGACAAAATGGAATAAGAATTTCAACTTATTAAATTCTTTGCTATCATTATGTGCAAACGAATTATTTTGTAATTACTACCAAAGGTAAATATTAGTATAAATATTATTATTTACATCTAAGAATAAAAAAAGTATATACCTATTATATATTATTTGTATTTAAATATAATTGTTTTGAGAAATTGGTCACAGAACATTGGAACAAACATTGTGTCAGTAAATGGGTTGCCAAGAAAAGCAAACAATAATGTGGAGAGGTTCATTGTCACAATTCATTAAGACTTACATTTTCGGATGCACACCCAAATATATGGGTTTTTCTTAGTAAGTTTATATTCCTTATATTGAACTGAATGGATAGGTTAGGTATTCATAATTAGTTGATAAAATTAATATATGATTCACTCATTACATTATTGCCCCTACACAAGTATAGCGCATCTGAATAAGATGCAGAAAAAAATCATAAATTCAAATGTCTAGAACGTGACACAATAAATATTAAATTTAAACATTGTAGCTTATAATTTCATTATAATATTTTACATGTTCCAAAATATTTATTAAGCCAGAATGTCCTTATGACATTAACGGTGCATGTGTCTATGCAGAGATGAATGTCAAAAAAAATACTCAATATAGAAAAATTCAAATCTATTGTAAATTTTATTTTTCATTAAAGTAGTTCTTATGATTCTTCAACAATTTTATTTGAAAACGATAACTACTTTATGTTAAAAATTATGCTTTATTGCCTAGAACTATTAAAATGTCAGTTAATTTAATCATTTTTTATTTTATTCTTGCATATAACTTGAAAATGCTTCTTTTGAAAAAGTAATAGTGTCTTAACTGTTTAAATATACCTTTCAAATCTAGTTTTGATTTCGGTTGATCAATAGAATATCTATTAAATATATTTGTTCATAATATTATGCAGGAGTCAAATTTAAAACAAGTAAAAGATCACAAAAAAAGAAGCACATCAAGGTATTCAATTTTTACAATTAGAAAAGTAAGAATATATTACACATAATGTTTTATAATTAGTATTATACTAAGAACATAGTTTTACTGAAATTGCCCTTTATGTTTTAGATTACTGGTAAAGAATTAACTAAATCGGTTAATCGTTTTTTTTTCAACTCGATGTGCCAGTTTTATCATTATGTAAAATATTGTTGTTGCACTCATAATCGTCTGATGGAGTCACAGTTCTTAAATCACAAGTTGGTGATATAAATCAAGTAAATTTGGTTATGATTCTTATTGTTTTTAATTGTATTACTCAAATACTTTATATTTTATATATTTTGGTTCTAATTCAATTGACTAGATATATTTCAAAAATATAATAAAGTACAGATAAGTATCAATATGTCACATATATAAAAATATATTTTCATTTTATATCACAATATTGCTATCTTACTAATATATGAAATAAGACATCACCTATCACTTTGTTCTTATATCCTGTTTTATCTATTTTTGATCCATTTTCACCATTTTGGGTACCTACATGTAAAAATATAACCTTCCGAGTTATTAAACTATTTAAAACCTTGGACTATGATGTCAAGTGTTAACACAAGCAATTCCAAATGCTATTAAAATAACAATAATATATTCATAAAATATGCAAATTTATATTGTAACTATTTTCATTGGATATAATTGAATTTATTGATTAAAAAGTGAAACTTTCCTTAATCGATTGTTGTGCCTGATAATGGCATCATTCAATGATATTTCCCCCCCAAAAATTTTTAAATTGTATGTACTTAAATCCATGAAAAAATCCATGAAAAAAATAGTATTATGTATGGTTCATAATAATATGATTAATATTCATAGGAATGTCATGGAGATTATTCCGTCATCAAACTAAGCTACCATTAAATGTAGATGAATTTGCTACTAAATTACATCTGTCGATAGTCAACTAAAACTTCTGTGTAGTACATAATTTTATTAAAATAACTTCTGATGGATGTATTCCCTGCACACTTTAAGAACATGCCTTGTTTTTCCTATGTTAACTGGTCCACGCTTTTAACTTCTGCAAAGTATACAATATAATTGTATAAAAGGCAAAGAGGATGTTGATTAGTCATTTCTGTTCATAATACATATTACCAATAATAAAACTTATCAAATTTAATTTTCTTTACATATACTGGTTTAAATTTAATATTAGAAGCAATAATGAATAAACATATTTTCAAACTGAAAGATAATATTATAATTTCATGTTGTCTCAATATGTTTTTTCTGTATTTTAATGTAATAAAATAAATTGTTTACTTTTTTAAAATATACTTGATAAATCAAAAGCTCCAACACTATTTATAAATTGTTCTCATATTTAAATTTACTACTCCAAGTCTAAATATTGATGTTTACATGGTAGTTTACGGACAGAGTTTAAAAATCAAATGTTTACATAACCATATCTATGTTATACTGTCATTAGCTTATTTATGAACAATAAATGTTTTGAATTACAAAATCTGTACTCACAAATAATTACATCATGCTATTATCTATTTGCATTTTAATATTTTGTATTTGAAATATCTATTAGACCCTGTTTTCTAACTATTTAAATATTTTTATTCATCGGGTTTTTTTCAATATCACTCTATTTTAATTCATGGTAGATTATTTTTTCTTAACTAATTTAGTTAGAACATGATATTGCTAAAATTAAATGTATTTGATAATTTAAAATGAATCACTTTTTATTTGAATCAATTTTAATGATGATTATCTTTTATTATTACCTCCCTAAAGTTCCAATTAGATTCACTTTTCACCCAGAAAAAATATGGAAGTTAGAAAAAAATGCATGTACTATTATGTAGGTACTAGTATTATGTACTCCAGGTACTATAAACTATACCTATTCATACACCCAAAAACAAAAAACAACCGTTCTCCCAAGTATTAAATAGTTTTTTTTGTTACCACTTTACCAGATAATTTAAGTTGAAGATTTTTAAGCATTTTTACAGCTTCTGAAGGTGATGACAAGAGCACAAGAAGAATACACCCATCATAATATGAATTTAAAATGCAACATTACCTTAGTTTTCACTATATATGTATCTATCTATCTGATGAGATATTCTTATGTGTTATGTATATTATTTGTTATAATTTTTAAAAAAAATGTAAAATAACCTTTCGTCATTAAATAAAAATAATATTCATTACGTAATTTTGTGGGTTCGATAGTGCCGTACGCATGCTTATATAATTTTCTTTTACTTCTGATAAATTACTGGTTTTTTTCTATAAAAGGTTGTATGAAAAAAAATTATAGAACTTGATAACATTTTCTGACGTTATAATGTTTTAAAATATGCTTTGTTTTATTATGACATAATTTAATATATATGTATGTATCATATTGTGAAACTATTATAATTAGTGATCAAAATTTCCGAATAAAATCCAGGTTTTTTGGAAAAATTGGTTTCATTTAAAATTTTCGAGAAAAAGGTTTTAACGAAAAAACAACTGCGATTTTCAATTTTTTTAAGAATTGATAAAAGGAATGTAATGCATGCTAGTTGATAATCTTAATACATTAAAGGTTTTTGGGAAATCCACTCCGGCACTCCCACATAAACGTTAAATAAAACATTATTTTTAGAATAAATATTGAAATATCCGAAATATCCGTATTAATAATAGATAATAAACGCCAAAATATATTGTATTTCAGAAACACTAATGGCCCTAGAAGTTGAAGCGTAAATTTAGCAAATTAATAAAAATATTATGAAGTTTATAAACGTACACCATGACCGTATTGACAAATGAGAAGTGGCAAGACAGGTGTCAGTATCTATTTTTTCTTACCTGATTTTTTTATACCTACCTAGACTATTTTAAGCGTGAATATATTTTTTAATTTTTCTAAAACTTCGTAT
The DNA here is from genome assembly GCF_001856785.1 of Myzus persicae. Classification (NCBI taxonomy): domain Eukaryota; kingdom Metazoa; phylum Arthropoda; class Insecta; order Hemiptera; family Aphididae; genus Myzus; species Myzus persicae. Next base: position 5,332 of record NW_019104373.1, read on the forward strand.
TTTTTTTGAAAATAAATTATTTTAAAATTCTCTAATTTTACATATTTTCTGATATTTTCCAGAACTTTCTGAAATGTTGATCAATAGTTATAATATAAATCGTTACCCGAGAATAATATGAATTAAACATTTAAATAATATCTATGTTTAGCCATTTAGTATGTATCATAACATGTATGTGTATTATGTGTTACATCAGACGCATATAAAATTACTTTTATTTTAAATCGTTGATTGATCATTTTCGAGATTATTGTGAAAATGAGAGTAAGAAAGACCATTTTAGAGTTTTGAGTACTTAAAAATTATTTGGATACTTTTACTCATGTACCTACTTTACAAAACTATCCCTAGGTACATCTTGGACCTTATTTAGGTAGGTACCTACACATAATTGTTTATTTTAGTCCTTGCCCCCCGCCCCCCAAAAAAAACTTGTAATAGCCCCTCTAAAAAATTATTCAATTTTCTAAAATATTAATAAAACTTTTTAATGTTCAATTATAATTCTTATTTTTTTTTTTTAGAAAAATTGTTTCATTTTTATCATTTTTATTTATAGTTTATAAATTATAATTATTTTATATGCTAATGATAAATGTGGTAAATCGTAAATATCATTGGCTATATGCCTGAAAAACATGAATACGTTTCCACTCACCAAAATGATGTAGACCCAAGGTATTATGAAAACTTGAATTGACAAATATTCAAAATAAATTGGGGTTAAAAAAACACTAAACTAGAACAATTAAGTGATACCAGATGGGTGTGTAGATTTAAAAGCTGCAATGCACTTATACAAAATTATAAATCTATTTTAGTGACTTTTATAATTATGAGATACTTGAACAAAAATCAAAAGATGTGGCTCAACAACTGCTCAAGCAATTAAAACGTTAAATATTTTTTTTTACATACTAGTTTGTATGAGCATAGAAAAAGTTTTGCATTTCCAAGTGTATTATATAGAAGTGGAACTTAGGGCTCATGCGAATTAGTGAAATGATTTTTGCAATTCTACAATTCTATACAAAGCGACAGACGATAGAAGACGTTTTAAAACCGACCGTGCCAATACGTGTTAAATAATAAAACAAGAAAATAGAGGGGCTTTAGGACACCTATGTCATTTCTTTTATAAGAAAGATTACTACAGTTGAAGACTTTCTTTAAACAAAATTAGTATTATAAAATACATAAGTTATAAGTATAATTTGTATAAACTATTATTTAATTAATTTTGTCTAATCCATCATAAGATAAAATATATCGTAAGAAAATACCAAAATTAGTAATAATTTTGTCATGTTACTATTATTTTCGATACATCTACATAGAGTTAGGTAGTTGTTTAATATGTATTTGTACAAGAAAAACCATTATTTTAATAAAATTCGTTTTATTTGATCCATTTATTGAAAACATTTAATGGTTTATTACATTTTTAATCGTGTTTTATTAATTTTATATTATACATGCATTGTAATATTTTCATAATAGAGTTCACAATTTATTTAATGATCGTTTGAAATTGAAGCTAGCTATATAATAGTTGTATAGATAATACGCGTATTAAGAGGCATTAAAAAATATTCCGGTAAAAAACTTCAAAATATTACGTGTGGTTGTACACCGTGAGACTTATTATACCTGACCATAAATTCCGTACGACATTTCAACATTATTTGAGATTAAAATATTATTATTATCATAGTAGGACATAATACTAATATAATATAGGTATATAGTCGTTTTTAATCAACATTGGTCATATAACGACTATCACTAAACACCGCATTTTAGTTTTATAGATGATGCACTATACATCACCGGTATCATAGTTTATCAGTGGTTGTCAATTAGGTAACTAAAAAAAAAAATCATAAATAAATTGGTTAAAAAAAAACGGGACGTATTGAATAACAAAATAATATGTTTTTCAACCGTCTCTCATGCTGTATTTAAACGCATCACCTTACGTTATTTCGATTTCTAGTTGCGTGTCACTGTGTGATAGCAATAATAACATATTATAAATTACACATTGACGAACCAATTGACACAATATCCAATCGTGAGCCGTACGTGGTTCATTCTCGAATTGTCAACATTCGATTATTTCTGTTGTCTATCCTGCACAAACGAGAATAATGGCGCCAAACGCTGAAGCAGCAGCAGAAAGCCTGAAGTACTACAATGACGATGACATCGTGATTTCCGGTATCTCTGGTCGCTTCCCGAATTGCGACACATTCGAAGAGTTCAAACAAAAACTGTTCGACGGCACGGACATACTTGATAAAGAACAGAGCAGGTGGCCAGATGGTAAGTTATGATATAGATTATAGGTAGTATAGATCGCAAATTCGAAAGCGCATGATTTCTAATTATTCTGTTTTTATTACTTGAATATTATCATTATTATAGGGCTGGGATTTAAAAAAAAATACTTTAATAAAATTGTCTATGCTAACAATTATATTCTGATAAATGCACTAAAAAATTGACTAGATTTTTTTATTTTTAATAAATTTGATATTAATTCGAATATACATTTTAAAGGATTATAAAAAAGTTTTACAGATAAAACTGATCATTTTAGATTTCTATAATCTGGAAAAGCAATTATTTCAATAAATAAAAATTTTGTTTTTAATAAGTTTAGATAATATATTTATTTACGATTTACCCATATACATGGTTATAGTTTTTTAATGTACCTATATACAAATTATGTAAAAGCATGTAAAAATCTTAAAAAAAATTTGGATTCAAAAATTTAAAAAACGCCCTTAATATATTAAAATGCTCTTTAAAAAATAGCATAAAAATTGCAAAATAAAAACTTCTTATTCTGGTTTATGAATTCATGAAACTTGTATGGAGCATAGCTTAATTCGGAAAAGAATGCAGTGTAGGTATCGATAACCCAGCCTTACTAATTATCAACAGTATAATAATAATTAAAATAGTATTTATTTTGATAAATAAGTAGACAAGTAGTTAATAATAACAACCCGAAAGGTATAACTGTAAAGGTACAGTCAAATATACACCAAACTATTACATCATAATATTATGAAGAATAAATACATATTTAATTATTTAAATTATAATATTTTATACCCGCTTTTAGTTTAAATCAAGAATCGAAAAAAGGAAATCAAAATGATCACCTTTATTATACATTGTAGGTAGGTAGCACACCAGACTATTACGTAAATACTGGTAGTAAGTTATCCATGGTAAAGCAAACTAATATCGCGCCTAAAATTGAAGGAGGGTAATTGCAGACTAACGATTGAGGGCAGTGATATCACCATTCAAGATTGTATGTACAAAAATAAAATCCCAACCCTGGCGGAATAAAACATTTAAATGAATCGTTGTGGCGTTGTGCTATATAGTACCTACCAACGACACAAATAAGGCGATTTGTGGGACAATGTGGTGGATATATAACCCCTAACCTCCTCCCTGTGAATGCGTCTGAACTTCATTTTCCTTCAAGATGGGAAAGAATGAGTCTAAGAATTTCGTTTTTGATACTTTATCCCCCCCCCCCTCTCAAGAAAAACATAGCAATTTGTAAGTTTACAAATTACAATGATCCATTTTACTCTTTATTTTTAAAATTATAGTGAATTATAATAATAATAATAATAATCTATTGTAAAATTTAAATTATTATATAGAGAATCTTGAAGGCCATTATATTGTTATTTTAGTTTTGAATCAAATTATGACATTTTTAATATAATTTACAAAAATTATAGTTTTAAAATGTTTATAATATGCTCCATGGTTAAAATTTAAAATAGGTATCTATATAAAAACTTCCAAGATATCCTGATTAATAAATATTACTTTTAAATTTTGTAACACGCCAAATCACTCAATTAAATAAAATACAGAGTAAAATGGATTATTGTGAACATTTTTAGCTATGTTCTACTACAACGTACGTTTGTAAGATGGTGACAACACATGTGGGAGTGGCGTCCTAATCTTAACTATTATTTTTTAATAATATATTTAATATCAAACATGGATGATGGTATACACATCGAATTAAAATTCAGCAATTAGTTTCCGATAGTCGTTTTTTGAGTTCAATACATTATAAATGTTTACAAAACTAATTATTACTCATATTTAAAAAGTATAGGTACCTATATATTATTATTATTGATTTACTTATAAATGCTGAATACAATTGACATATATGGCGATATTACGTTATTCTTAATTTTTGATTGGTTATAAAAGCAAGTTTATTAAGATATATATATTCAATTTAATAATACTGCGTTGATCATTTTATTTAAATTGTACAGTTTAGTTTATCTGAGAAGTTTAATTTATATGTTATTATTACATATTATAATACATAAATGAAAACATTAATAACGATTTGATATGGGTATATGTAAAAGAAATATTATCAAAATCGTATTTATTATAGGTATTTGCGGTGCAGTAACCAAGATCGGAGTCCTTAATAATTTGACGAAATTCGATTCGACATTTTTCAATGTACATCCAAAACTCGCTGAAAGGCTGGACCCACAAATACGAACTATGTTGGAGAGTACATACGAAGCGTTTGTCGATGCCGGTAAGCATATTTTATACATTATATATTACTATGGAACCATAAATTCCGTTTATCCCATTTTCAAAAAATACAAAACGGAGACTTAATTAATATATAAACTCGACAGGTGTGAACCCGACTTCTTTGAGAGGATCGAACACCGCAGTGGTCGTGGCGACGACGAATAACGATTATGCCGATTGGTGGTCTGCCGATCCCACAAGAATAAACGGTTACGAGTTTTTGGGCTGTACCAGAACTATGTTCCCTAATCGTATTTCGTACTCGTTCGATTTGAAAGGTAATAAAATATAATGAAACTAATAATATTATTTTTATACATTTTAGTAACTTCGTACGACTGTTGAGAATATGAAAATAAAGCCATGTATACAAACTCACACTCCACATACAATATTATACAAATGTATGACAGAAAAATCAATTGTTTTAAATTTTAATATGAATTCATATTACAGTTGTTATTAAAATTAAAAATATTAATATTAATTAGTGGCATATTTTTAATTAACACACACTATGAATTTGTTTATCGAAAATTAATTATTAATTTTACTTATAGCGTGTTTCTGTATTATAACTATACACTTTTATTTCTGGGCGTGGTAGGGAAATATCGTTGAACAAAAAAGTCTCAATGGCTTGTCGTTTAAGTAAATTAAATATTATATTTGTCGTACGTCTTTTCAGGGCCCAGCTATGCCGTAGATTCCGGGTCTTCGGGCAGTCTGATGGCTTTCGAACACGCATATAGAATGCTCAAGACTGGAGTGGTAGATGGTGTAGTGGTTGCCGGGTGTTCCTTGCTGCTCAATCCCGTGCTGTCAGTCATGTTGCAGAGGATGAATAGCGTGTCACCGGATGGAAAAAGCAAGCCTTTTGATGCCTCCGGTAAGTACCGACTTTTGTCATTATCGTGTGCTCGCGTTTGCGCGATAGTCGCATGACGAATACCTGACGAATCTGTAAAATAAATTCCGGGGCGCCACCAAGTCTTTGGTGTACAGATGGGATTCGATACGACTTTCTTCCATGATATCGGGAAAAAATTTTTTTTATTGGTGCCACATAACAAATATTAATAATGTTTAATATCTAAAAAAAACTATTGACTTAAAAATTTATAATTTAAATCTTTATAAAATGCTTTGGGTACTTGTCTTATTGCACTTTTAACTGCATTATATTACAATTTAACAATTGCGTCATGGCGAGTAGTATTTGTAATAGCAATTTTTAACTTTCAATAGAATATTTCAAATTTCATTAGCACATAAGCTCTCAGGCCTAAGCTATAGATAATAACAATAATAATAATATATTAATACGACGATCTCAATGTCTTAGGCCAAGGGACCGCCCGAAGTGACGCGGTGGTCATCGTGTACATGCAGCGCGCCAAAAACGCCAAACGGGTATATGCCACTGCAGTGAGCGCGCGCACCAACACCGAAGGTTTCCGTTTAGAAGGAGCCATTTATCCGACCAACGTGCAGCAGATCGAACTATTTAAAGAAGTCTTGGACATCGCCAAAATCAGTCCTGCGGATGTCGACTACGTCGAGAGCAGCGCCTGCGGCGACCAGGTACCTACTGATGTTGTGTAATGATATAACGACGTTACTATGTCTGTAACAGAAACGTAAAAGATATTACGTTTGGTACTCAACTTCAATAATATATATTGTCACTAGTTTATACTATTATTTCGAGAATTGCGAATTAAAAAAAAAAAATACTATAAGTGTCTATAATGCAGGTATATATTATATTTCATTTCAACTCGTCACCGTTCAGTGTTCAATAGTTTGAACTCAGTGTCTCTACTTGCACTGTAAATTACAAAACAAATTAATTAAATAAAATAAACTTTTAAGTTTTAATTAACTTTTCTTACACAGAACTTTTAACATGGATATATCGCGTGGACTGGACGGTGTTATTGTTTTTTTTTTGCGTATTTACACAAATCTATTAGGTACAATAGTTGAAAATTTATGATTATTGCATATTATACAATAATATGTTTATAATAATTATTAGGTTATCATTTATTATTTTAAAATGTTATTTGACGTATTTTTAAAATTATGATTATATACCTAATCCACATTCGTTGCTTGTTGAATAATTTGTAATTATTACGATAGTTATACTGAATTAGAAAAAAGCATGTAAACTGATTATTTGTTTGCAACGTAGTTATTTTCTGAATTTGTATACAATTAATTTGAGTAATGAGTAAAGTAACCCCATTACTTTTAATTTAAGTAATTTATCCAACAGTCGCAGGTACCCATATCCATCTGTCTTAATACAATAATACGTATACTATACTACATACCACATTCGCTAAATTTACTCCGCTATTCTCACAAAAAAATTGTCCTTCTTTAAGTTATATACATCAGATTTTCGTGAATTTGGACGCAGTGCCAGTGGCGCATATAATGATGATTTTAATCTTATCAAAATGTGTGTATCGATTATTGTACTCTAATATAGTTTAGTGGTACCGATGGTGGAAAATCTGATTAGAACAGAGGCACTTAACACTTAAACGCATATTTTGTTTCTATCAAAATTCTAGTTGGGTGACGCCCAGGAACTCAACGCTGTCACTGAAGTGTACTGCAAGAACCGCACCAAACCACTGTTGATTGGATCTGTGAAATCGAACATGGGTGACGGTGAACCAGCTTCCGGACTTTGCGGAGTCGTCAAAACCGTGTTGTCCATGGAACGCCAGGAAATCCCGCCGACACTTCATTACAATGCCCCCAACCCCCGGGTTCCGGCCCTGAAAGACGGTCGACTGCTTGTTGTCAGCGAATCTTTGACATGGAAAGGACGGTATGCAGCTGTGAACGCTGTGGGTATCGGTGGACATAATGCCCACGCCTTGCTGAAGGCCAACGAGAAGCCAAAGCGACCACAGCCTGAGGATTCCATTCCCCGGCTGGTGATCGGGTCTGCGAGAACTGAAAGCGCGATCAATTACATGTTGGACAAGGTTAGCACTGAGCATTCCATGCAGACAAATAACTCGAAGCTCGGGGCTTGTAGCGACTGCAGTATATACCCGTGTTCAGATCATAGGAAATAAAAAATTTATTTCAACACATAAAAACGTGAACGTATTTTAAGATTTTATTTAAGCATATAGGTACCCATTATGCCATTAACGGATAAATTGTCAAAACTGACTGATTAAAAACGATTACCTCTATCAGCCTCAAGTATGAAGTATATAAGTAATATTTGTCAAACCTTTTTTGAATATATTTTTGGGTAAATGGTTTTTCATTTTGTTCTTTATTAAGAAGATGATTCCGATGAAAATAAATTATTCTATTAAAAATGAATTCATCTTTTTTTACTTTAATGAAATTCGGAATCGGCAATAAAACCTTTTTACCCTTAGTATTTTTATGAAATGTTTGACTATTAATTAGTTATTTATATGTATTGAAAATTTTTGTGTTTATATTTCTATGTTTATAGCAGTATGCACTATATTATATTATATCATTTTTGTGGGTATAATATGAAATTGAGTATTTGAACGTTATTTAGTGCTACAAGTCCTGAACCACGAATCGATAATTTTTTTTCTCTGTAATATTTATGATTGAATTAACTTTCGTCATCATAGATCGAAAGCATGCCTAGAGATCCTGAATATTACGGTCTATTGTACGGAGTTCAGAGTCAAAAAATTCCGGGTCACAATTTCAGGGGATATAGCATTCTCGGCGAGAAAAACGCTCGCGAAGCAGTGGTTAGTACATTATTAATATTATTTTGATTTCGTCGACATCTAATGTGATTGAGTACGTATATTATTTTTGTGCAAATATAAAAAAAACTATTGATTTTGTTAACAGACCATTGGAGTAGGCAAACGTCAAGTGTGGTACGTCTTCTCCGGAATGGGAAGTCAATGGACTGGCATGGGCCGTGACCTGTTGGCTCTGCCGCCGTTCCGTGTATCGATCGATAAGACCGCCAAAACGCTGAAAAATCTCGGGTTAGATCTCTACGCCATTTTTGACTCAAATGACAAGACGATCTTCGACAACGTATTGAATTCCTTCGTCGGTATTGCTGCCATACAGGTACGGAAGAAAGTTCTGGGTGGAAAGTTCCAATGTTATAGGTCCAAGCACAGTTTCGTCTAAAAACTTTTGTCTAAACCTCAATGCAATTATGTACAAAGTTTCTACTTTAAATTCACATTAGACCCTCTTCACCATTGAAATATACATATAACTACTTATAGTAAACAAGAGCTGAGCAGATCGATAGATAATATAATCTGTTTGGTTATTGAGGTATTTATAAAATTGGAGACTTTCGATAAAAATGGGAATCAAATGACATAATAAAACTAATTATCGTACAAAACAAATATCTGACGAAATGTCCTGTTAAAAGACAATTAGGATTGGACTTAATTCTTTGGATCTAACTATCTATCAACCAGAATAGATTATATTATATTTTATTGGTTACCATGAATCAACGGAAATCTATATACTTTGTGGTTCATAGATTTTTTATAATAATGCGTGACCACGTAGATCGATTAATTTTTCCGTTCAACAGATTGCTTTGGTAGATGTGCTCACCGCTGTCGGTATCACCCCCGACGGAATTGTGGGACACTCAGTCGGAGAATTAGCTTGTGCATATGCTGATGGAACGTTAACAGCCGAACAGACCATTATTGTAGCCTACTGGAGAGGCCGCAGTCTCTTAGATCTGAATTTGCCACCCGGTGCAATGGCAGCAGTCGGTATGTTATAACTCAATCGAAACAATTTTTTTTATCTAACTTTTAATAAATTGTGTATAAAATATAAAAAATGTAAACATCAATAATTTATGTTTCAAGCTGTAAATAATTATATGCTTATGTCACTAACAGCACTGTAATTTTAACGTTTTTGTATGTTTCTCTTTTGTTACACAGATATATAAATTGAGTTTGGTTGATATCCGCTTTACATTACTACTCTTACAAGTCACACAAACAAAAATTTATTTTATTTTTAATAAGTTATTGGATTTTTAGATCATGATGCTTATTATTAGTACCTTATTCGGATATTGTTTTTCTTTTATAAATGTTGATTCCAGTAATAGTTTTTCCATTTGAATTTTATTTTCGGATACAAATTATTCTTGAATTATAGCACTTGTTGACAATTTCCTATACAATTATAATATATGCTGATACGTAGAGGCACTGGCTTGATCGGAAAAATAATCTGTGTAATTAAATAACAATAAACATTTTTGAAAAAAATTGTTCTAAAGTTCTTTTAAATTATTTAATAATATTTTCTAATTTGAATAAAAAAAATTAACGTGCATTTTTAAGACTTTCAATTTGAAGTTTTTGAATATTATGCTGATTTTTAATGCATTTAATTTTGTACATATTTATCCGTTCCACCTCAAATTAACACTGTCTTATTTATAGTTTCGCTTTAAATTGATATATTTTGTTAAATGTAAGGTTTGTCTTGGGAGGAGGCTAATGCTCGAGTGCCTTCCGACATCGCTGTGGCTTGCCACAACAGCGAAGACGGTGTCACGATTTCTGGGCCACCAGATTCAATCGCACAATTCGTGAACCAATTAAAATCTGAAGGTGTGTTTGCAAGGGAAGTCAACAGTTCTGGAATCGCATTCCATTCATGGTATATCGCTGCCGCGGGACCAGTATTTAAGAAAAAAGTCGCAGGCGTACGTTAAGATATAGTTTCAATTACATAAAAAACATTTAAAACATTTAAAACTATTAAATAATTTATACACATGCGACGTACTATAATATAGATCATATCAAACCCGAAAATGAGATCAACTAAGTGGATCAGTACGTCTATCCCAGAATCCAGGTGGCACGAACCGTTGGCGCAATTTTCGTCGGTAGCATACCACGTAAACAACTTGGTATCTCCGGTTTTGTTCAACGTAAGTGTAAAAATAAAAATAAAAACAAAATTATTATGATTGTTTGATATATTTGTTGTTGTTTTTTTTAAAACACGTTTCATAGAGTGCATTGAAACATGTACCCGACAATTCTGTGGTCATCGAAATCGCACCGCACGCACTCCTTCAAGCAATACTGAAACCAAGCGTCGGCTCCAAGTGTACGCACGTAGGTCTGGTACGAAGAAATAACTCGACGGTAGCAAATTTGTTGTCCAGCATTGGAAATCTGTTCAACGCGGGACTCCATCCAAAAATAGAAAACCTGTACCCGGCAATCAGCTATCCTGTGTCCAGGGGCACACCGTCTCTGCAGCCGTTAGTTGAATGGGACCATTCTGACGATTGGGATGTGATCACTTTTATTGAAAACGAAGTCACATCGTCCGGTGAAGTCAAACTAGAAGTGGACACTGAAAGTGAAACTTACGAACACCTCAGGGGCACATACGTCGATGGTGTCGAATCCCTTCCGTACGCATCATATCTCGTAAGTTTGATGCTATGCAAACCATTTATTTCGGCGACACTTCAAACTTATATACAATTGGTAGTGTTTGGAAATTTCTTTGATGTTTGTAAATCAATACCATTAATATTCATATACTATAGGCTATCAATATTAGTTATAATACCATAGCTACAGTGGCGTACGCAGGATTTTTCAATGGGGGGGGGGGGGCTTGAAAATAAATAATTACTCAGTTGTCACAAGATTATAAATTTGAATAATAAAATGCTTTCTTATTTCTTAATTAAATTAAGCATAAAATAGAACAAGAAAAAATACATGAAAAAAGAACTAACAAAAAATATAATAACAAAAATAATGAGCAATAAAATAAATTTTTATTTGGTCCAGTCTACTAATTGTAGTCACTTCATATGGCTATAGGTAGTCTCTTTGATTTTGATCTATCTTGTAATCGTGACTATGGAAATGTATAATAATATTATCCATGACAAATATTATCTATGAATATTTTCTATGAACCTTAGGAGTTTAGGACTATAAGGGCCAGTTGCACCGTCTACGGTTAAACTTCGATTAAGCTTAATCGGCTGATAACAGATATTTAACCGGGCAAATTCGGCCGATTAAACTCCAGTTAACTTAAAGCAGAGACGGTGCAGTGCAAGTGTGCAACTGACCCTAATGGTTTGCAATAAATAGGTTAACACACGATTTAAGAAACTATATTAAATCGAGGTAAATATAAAAACAAAAAACAATAATACGAGCGATGGGGGGAGGGCGTCAGCCCGTTACCCCCCCTCCCCCCGCGGACGACACTGCATAGGTAGGTCATACGGTAAATTTATAAAAAACAATATAAACACGTTGTTCTGTAATGTGAAAGTAAAAACTAATTTTTTTTTTTTATCGAATTTAAGTATAAAAAATATGTTCTGTTATGTATGAAATATATGACGTTTACATCAAATATTTAACAATTTACATTTTTTAGACATTCGTGTGGAAGGCTCTAGCTAAACTGCAACTGTCTACTGTTGATGAACTCCCCGTGGTTTTCGATAATGTTCAATTCTTCAAAACATTGCCTATCCCAGAAAACGGTAAGTTGATCATAAATAAACGTTTGTAATTGTTTAATTTATTAATACAATAAAGTGATGTTTTGTTTCTTTTAGGAAAATTCAGTTTTACCGTTAACATTTTAGCGGGCACCGGAGAATTTGAAATTCGAGAGAGCGATATCGTTGTAGCATCAGGTTTCATTCATATTCAAACATCCGATGAACAGATGCAATTGACAGAGCTTAAATCATACGAAGTCGATCAGTTAACGACAGCTGATGTTTACCAAGAGCTTACGTGCAAAGGTTACAAGTACGGCAAAAGTTTCCAAGGCATCAACTTGGCCAGTAACAACGGTATAAAACATATTTGTTAATTTACTTATTCGTACGATCGCAATATGTTAATTAATAATTATAATTGTTGTTATTGTAGGTAACTGTGGACGTATTGCTTTTGATGGGAAGTGGGCACCATTCTTAGAATCGTTGTTGCAACTGCACCTGTTGAAACTCGACACTAGAGATCACTACGCCATTAAATACTTATTCAAATTGAGCGTTTATCCGAATAAACAATACAAATCAGTGGTTTCTAATTGTAATATTACCGATTTATCTAAACGTTTTTGTTAATGTACTGTTAAAAAATGCAATGATAATGTGAGTTTGTTTATCAACAGATGCGTCGTTCAGTGTTTACGAAAACATTGGTGTGATTAAATCTGCCGGAGTTGAGATTAGAGACATCCGGTCGACATTGGTTCCTGTCCGAAAAGAATTACAACAAGATTTTGACTTGGAGTCTTATACATTTTTGCCGTTCGTGTTGGAAGAAGTGCGTAGACGATTAATAAATATTTTCCTCTCAGCCAAAATGCCTTTAAAATTATTTATAATTTATTTTTATACTTTTTACTAGCCTGTTAGTGAACCCCTGAAGAATATCGTACAAATTGTATTGGAAAATGCTTACGAATCTTTTGATGTGTCAGAAGTAGTTACATCAGTGCAACAAGAACTTTTAGTTCCTCAAATCTTAAATCTGGTCAACGCACATACTTCATTCCACGTGAGAGCGACTTACTTATATAATTTTTTTTTTTTTTTTTAGGGGGGGGGGTCGTCCACAAGTAATGACGAAATCGTATGTATTAAATACTGTTGTAGATCAACGCTAATGTGTATGCTAAAGAAGTAAGCCAATACCAATCCCAGAAGTTCATTGCTTACTATGAACAAGACTTGACATCTAGTGCATTGGAAAAACCATCATTCCTAGTTGTTGCAAACGGTGCCATTGACAACAAACAAATTCTGAACAACATATTATCGGGTGTAGAAAACAGAGGTTTCTTGTTAACCGTAGAACGTCAATTTGATTCAAAATTCAGACAAGTTGGAGTAGACGTGGTCGCTAAGTACTCAGACAATCAAAATGTATACATTTTGTTAAAAAAGGTAATTTCGTGTACTCGTGTAATGATTTCTGTTGAAAAGTTCACCAAAGCAATAATTTTTTTTTTAATTATCTTTTAGAACATCGATGTGCCCACTCCAATCGCAGTATCTGTTGGAAATTCATTCTCTTGGGTCGAGTCTTTAAAACAGAAAGTTCAAAACGCTAACAACAACAATCAAGATGTTTTTTTGATCAGTCAGAACTTGGAAAATACTGGAGTGATTGGATTGACGAAGGGCTTGAGACAAGAACCAAATGGAAAATTCGTCAAGTACTTAGACATTATACGTTAATAATAATTTGAACAACTAACGTCCCATGACCCGCAATATACAGCAGTTTTTGATTATAAATTTTTATTATTTTATCATCGTTAGATGTGTGTCAATTAAAGATAACAAGGCGCCTTTGTTCTCCGTGTCAGCTCCAGTTTATCAGGAACAACTTAAGAAAGGACTAGCTGTCAATATGTTCTTGGGTGGTGTTTGGGGTACCTGCATTTTCACCCCTTACAAACAAGAAAAAGTTCAGGTAGAACACGCCTACATAAACACCACAAAATCTGGAGATGTCAACAGTTTACAATATATAGAAGGAAAACTATCAACTTTCGAGTGAGTTATTATATACACACTCTATATATTATATAGTTTTGATATTAATTTACATTTAAATTCTTTCATATTTTCCTATTCGAAAATTAATCACATTCACGAATTACCTACTTAAATTAGTGTAATGGTGTAATTAGATAACTTTATAAAAGTGTTTATAAAAATGCTTATGTTTTTTCTGATTTAATGCCCACAAATCGGCACATACATAATTATATCTTAATGTAAACTGTTTAGAGTACATTTTAATTTAATTCATACACTTTTACTAAATAATTATATATAAACTTATGTACTAAACATATCAGGGATTACAATTTATATTATAATTTCTATTGAAATACTCGTTGTTTGATTTTCCAAATATTTAATGATTACCGTTATCTCAAACTATTCGAATACATATTCCTAGTACAATTTTTTACAATTATTTGGGTATTTATTTTTTACATTACCTATGTATTATTCACTTAAACAAAACATTTTACCTGAGTAACTAATAAGTATTATTTTGTTAATCTTCAGCCCTAAAGAATATCCAGATTATGATCTATATTACCCGTACTACGTTCCACTTAATGGTTTGGACGTTAAGATGGTAAACGGCACTCTTCAGTCTAACGGAATTTCTGGAGATATAGCTCAACAAGTAAGATACTTAGATACCTCATTGCAATAACTATTCATCACTTTATTGTACATATACGAATTAGTATATCATCGGTTGAAGATCTTAACTTTCTGATGTTAAAATGATGGCTTAACATTTTAGGGTAGCTACCTTGGTATGGAGTTTGCTGGACGCAACGCCAGTGGTAAGAGAGTACTCGGTTTGGTACCCGGTGGCGCTTTGGCCACTTCAGTTCTAGCACATAAAGATCTCGTCTGGCCATTGCCCGATGAGTGGACTCTGGAAGAAGCTTGTACTGTACCGAGGACTTACAGCCTGGTGAGTGTTATAGCAATGTTTTTCGATTGTTATTATTATTTTAATTTTTATCGCTTTTTATGTATCATTTTTATATTTGTTTAGGCCTACTACGCGCTTGTTGTGCGCGGAAACGTCCGACCAGGTGAATCCGTGTACGTGCACGCCGGCGCCAGCGGGATAAGCACTGCCGCAATTGCCGTGTCCCTTGAATTGGGAGCTATCCCGTATGTAGGAATATTCAACAAGGATCAAATAGTGTTCTTGAAAACACGATTCCCACAAGTATGTCTTGAAAAATATTACGTATCACACCAAACCGTATAAACGGTTTTTAGCGCTACATCTTGTTAGGATGGGCTCAGGGCAACGGGGCTCCATGCTCTAGGTAGTAAGGGTGCCTTGTGCCTTATTAAAAAAATGAATGGAATGAATTTGAAAACAAACTACAATATACGAAATTCACATTATTTTTAAATTGTATACTTGTTAGTTGTTTGTATATCATAAAAATGTAATGAGTGTAGTAATTTTATTTTTGTTTGAAAGATGACACCAAATTTCCTAAATACGTCACTGATTTTGTTGTATTATTATTATCATTATTATTTTATGATCGTACAGCTGAATGATAACAGTTTTGCTGATCTGGCTAGTGGTGGATTCGAGCAACATCTATTGGAGCAGACCCAAGGTCAAGGAGTCGATCTGATATTCGATACTTATTCCGCGATCGACAAGCGCCAAGAGTTCGTCAACTCATTGGCCGAGTACGGCCGCCTCGTTGACTTTGAAGTGTTCGCACCAGTGTTCGACTCATTAGGGGTGTCCGGAAACTTGAAGAGCATAACGTACAGCAAGATCTCGCTTAGCACCATTCACTTTTCGCCATCCGAAATCAAATATATCCAAAGGCTGGTTGGTCAAGGTATCCAGAACAAGAAAGTGCAACCGCTGGCAACTACTACTTTCCCAGCAAGTCAGGTGGCTGATGCATTCAAGTACAACGCTAATTGCACCAACAACTTAGGAAGGACTGTGGTTGAAATCCGCAAAGAGGAAGATAAGGTAAACGCACTTCCAGCCAAGATTACCGTCTCTGCATCTCCAAAATTGTTCTACACACCTGAAAAAACGTTTGTTGTTAGCGGTAAGTTTTAAACCGTTCTTAACGGTATTATGTTTTCCAAAGCAGGAGGGAAATGTTTTCATTTTAAACACTTATTGTTCCGTCGTTGTAGGAGATGAAGATAGCTTAAACTTGGAATTGATTCAACATCTAGCGCATAGAGGTGCTCGCAAATTTGTTTTAGTATCGAAAATGAACAACAAACCGCAGTCCGGCTATAAGACGCTGACGTTGAGACGGTTGAAGAACAAAAACGTTACCGTGGTCGTGTCGTTTTCGGACCCGTCGACGGTGAAAGGCGCTGAAGATGTACTGAGAGAAGCGGTAGCCCTCGGTACGGTCTGTGGAATTTATCACATAACCACCGTGAGTACTTTTTGAATTGATGTTACTACAGCTGAAAATATTATCACGATTATAAAACATCATGTCTCGTGTACGTGGACAGGCTCCGGAGACTAAACACTTGCAATCGTTGAGCGAAAACGATTTTGCAGCGACTAAAAAGTCCGTTTCCGAAGCAGTTGCCAATCTGGACACACTAAGTAGGAGATTGATCCCCAAACTTGAATCGTTCGTTGTGCTCGCTCCGGCTGTCGCATCACGTGGAGCTAAAGCTAAGTCCAACTACGTGTTTGCGAATGCGGACGTGTTCAGGATCGCCGAAGTCCGCAAAATTTCAGGCTACCCAGCAGTGAGTATTACTGCCTACTCCGATTTTTTTCTGATGTCTATTCGATTTTATTTGTTTGAAAAAGTTACTTTTACGATTTACGAACACGTTCTTGTTTTTAGGTGGTCATAGAGTACGGCGCAATCGAAGGTTGTTCGGACACGTTCAACAGCCCAAACTTCAAACCGGTGTCTATCGTTTCGGCGCTGAGCATTCTGGACCAAGTCACCAAACAGCCACAGAACCCGACGGTCGTGTCATACTCGAAGTTCAACGGTCCGAATTACGACGATTCGGATGCCGCGACTCCATTGTTGTTGAAGATTGCCAAGATTTTCGGTAATATTTAGGGTTTGTTTCAAGGGCATTAAGCTGAAAGTAATTAGTGTGGTACCATTCATACCACATATCTAATAATGAAATGCAAAGAAAAAAAATCTTTAAATTCAAAATTATTTTAAGTCTTAGTATTGTTTTAATGGTCTAGCTAGGTAAAAACTGATATTTATACGTCTTACTAAAATCAGGGATCACGAAACGTACTTGAAATCTGAAATTCGATTTAAATTACTGCTGTTGAGTTCAAAGCCCTGTTTTTTTCATAGACATTTAAAAAATAATCGACCTAGGTTGGGATGATAATTGTATATTTGATCATCTCCTTGAATCATACATTACAATATTATATGATATATTTTACATTGTATTTCGTCAACAGGTTACAAGGCCCTGTCTAAAGTCGAACAGACTTTCAATCTCGCTCAGCTCGGTCTGGACACGTTCCTCGCTCCACGCGTCCAAGAAGCCATCCGACAACAAACCAACGTGGTCGTGGAAATCGAGGAACTGAGAAAAATGACGTTCCCGGATCTCAGAGCCAAGATCATCGATTTACTCGCCTGAAATACCATGCATATATTATTACATTGTTGTTAGACTTGGTTGTTGGGTTGTATCAATTGTATTTTATTTCACCGAGCACGTCTAATGCTGTTTACTTTTAAATAAACCAAATAAAAAATAGTAATAGAAATTACGTTGTTTTAATTATATCTACCATTATAATTATTTTACTTTCAGCCCAATTACGGGTGTTTCAAACTACTGATTATCTGCGTTAGTTTTCACTTTCATTATTAAAAACACTTAGGTTATATCGATTTTAACTATTCTATAGTGAATATTCCTTTAACCATAGTTACAATCTCAATTTACAGATTCTGCTGCAGTTTACTTTTCAAAATACAAATAACACAACTCAAATTGTTAAAGATTAAATAAATATAATCTAAATACGCTGTTGGTTTTTAATGTTAATTATTAACTGAACAAAAAATTCGATAAATTATTAATAATAAATTTGAATACAATAAAATATTCTTGAACATATACCCAAGTGTTTGGCCGTATCATAATTTGTATTTTGGCGTTTTAATAGAAACCGAAAAATATATCCTACAAAAATTCAAAGTCCTGAAAGCGTTTACGGCAGAAGATAAGTTAGTCAATGGTGTACGTAAGATTTATAAAAATGTTATATATAAGTGAAGTGGCCAGCCAAGAAAAAAATAGACATTTTTTTGCTCGTCTCAAGTATGTACAAATGCGGACTTGAAAAGGTGGACAAGTTGGTACCTACCACTCTGCTGTACATTGGGTTTCGTGTAACGGATTGTAAGGAGTCAAGGTTACAGATGTGTTAAACTTGAATCCGAAAATATATAAGCTATTGTACTTTTTTACCTATGTGATTTTGAGCGAAGGCGGTCGTCAGCTTATATAACTAAAGAAATATTTTTATTATATTATTGCTATTTAAGTAATTTATTTTATTATTAGTAAAGCTGTAGGTTGATTTAATTGTTGCGAAAACATTTCGTTTGAAGGACTTCAAAAGTTTCAAGTACCCACGAATAATATTTTCAAACTACAAAAAATCGTAAACTTTCCATTTAAATATCTAATTTCATTCAAATTTGAACTTAAAATGTCCATCAAAATAACTGTGTTCATATATATATTTTTAGATATTTTGGTAATAGTTGGTATAAGCTAGGAATTGATAAGAAATCTTCTTTTAAATTTTATCATTACCTATAAAAATTTAACATTTTATACATCTTTTTATGCAAAATAATTTGCAAATTTTAATGAACTTTGAATCAAACTTTAAAGTTTTTGACTGATATAAACTTTTTTTGTAAATTATAATTTCAAAAAAAAATAATACAAATAAAAATTGTCTTATGCTATGAATAGTTTCAATGAAAAAGATTCAAAATATTTTGAAAATTATATGGTGTATATAAATATAAAATGATAATATAAGTCAATGACTCATGTACCTATCTATAATTATTTTTTTAGAGTTACACCAAAAACCAAAAAAAGATTTCATCAAGAATTAATTTTGCTTAAAATTTCACTAATTTTTTTTTTTTGTTTTACCCAACACTTTTGAAAACTACTGGGATCTTTTTACTTTTGACCCCCCAAAGTACCAACTAAATTCACTTTCCAATCAGAAAAGTTGCTGTTGAAGAAAATCGAAGCAGTTTTACTGTCCTAAAAGGTGATGACAGACACAAAAAAAAAACCCCACATCCTTGTAAAATCAATACATTCATCGTTCCACTCAGAATCTAAAATACAACATTGTAAAATCAATATATGTTTATATCGTTCCGCTCAGATTCTAAAATTCTAAAATTCAAAACCATACTAAATTTATACTTTTCAAACAAAAATATTTTAAGCTAATCGTTGTCCAAATTACTGTTGTGTTATAGATCATATAAAAGCGTTATGTGAGGGCTATGTAATATTATTTTTACCAGAATTTTTATTCATCAACAAGCACTAAAACAACATTCGAAAAATAATTCGTCTTCGGAACAAATAATAAATCTTTATAATATAATATTATTATAAGATAAACATTTTTGACATACTAACTCTAGGTCTACGCACTTTTTTGCAGTAAAAATACTAATAATTCTACAAACTGTAAACACAGTAGGGGAATAATAAATATATCATTGGAAAATGGAAGGAAATTGTTGAGTCGAGTACTCCAGTTGCACAGAATAAAATTGTTCTCAATATATGTTGCCGTTATGGCATGTGAAATACGAAAATAGTAATGCAGCAATGGCGTCATCGGTTCATTAAAATTAAATTTAAAAACATAATATTGTTTGTTCACGTTTACGTTTTTCCTGTATCAGACGTTCGTTAGAGTAAAAGGTGAACAACCATAAACGCTGATAATAAACTGTGCGGACGCGAGGGCGTTAAGAAATAAAATATTTTATAGTGTGGATTTAACAATTATAACGGTGTTTTTGGTCGAATTTCGACCGATGGACTAGCAATAATGAACTACTGGTCGATGTTCATTGAAAAAAAAAAACTTTAAATAAATTGTATAAAACATTAATACAATTACTGTACTGTGCTTATACCAACTGTGTTTGTTGTGTACATACCTACTTGTCCTACTTATAACTTACTATAATATATTAACTAATGCCGAATGTTAAGGTATAATAATATTAGAAGTTAAGACTTTGTACCCTACCTAGCTAAGACTTTACCAGCATTCGGCGAACAATCGTTTTTTTAAAATAAATAACAATAATATCAATTAATACAAATGACGTATAAGTAAAAGTATTATATCATAAAAGTTCTATTTAAAATATGATTGGTATAAGGTATAACTCAATAATATATTAAAAATTTAAAACCCAATAGTCTACGTATTATATTTATTATGAATTTATAATTTTCTATGTGTAATATAATGACTTTATCGAATGTGATTTTTGATAAAATATTATTTAACTACCGTCTCCCGTAACTCATATAACATGTACCTACATTGTACATCATATATTATTATATGTAGCACAATATTTCAGGTTTATTATTATATAATAATAGTGACTAATAAATAATAATATAAAAACTACATCAGATTTATAAGTTTTTAGTTTTTTAGTCAGTGTCTCACTAGATTACTTATAAATGTTTTTTTTTCCTTTAATAATACAATTAACATAACCTCTTGTTGAAATTTCAAAACTATTAACTTTTTTTATTAATTCATACAATAAAAGATCGAATCCATCAAACGTGAGCTAGATGACGGACATAACGAGCGTTATGCATACTATTACATTATTATAACAAATAATTTAATTCTCAATAATATTTTACACAAACATACTAGGTACCTATGTCCATGGAAAACTTTTTTACAAATGGTAAAAATAAAATCAAACCCTAATTTAGGTCTGAATAAATATTATACAAAAATATGTCTTGAATTTTGAAAACAATTTAAGATATTAACTAAAGAATATTTTGATTTTTTCTCCAAAGTAATCTATAACGTTCTTACATTCTCGATTTTTAATTAAAGAATTTAACTACCTATAACAGGTAATTGGAAAGAAAAAAAAGCTTAATTTTGAAAACTTCCAGTGTTTGTGGTGAATAGGAAAACAATAAACAATAATGAAAAAAAAAATCAAAATCAAGTGAATTTTCCAAGTATTTACATTTGTTAGTTTTTAAGTTACACCAATACATAAAATATATTTTGTCAAAAATTTCATAAAATAACTTGTTTTTCCTTTATTTTTATTTTATTTTATCAATACACTTGTACCTACTGGTAATTTTTTTCGAAATTAAGTGATTTATATCAAAAATCAAAATTGTCATGATCTGCAGATTAAATTGTTAATTAAATGTAATGTAGGTAGTTTTAATGCTGTATGTATAGTTTCAACTGATATTTTTGATTCTGAGTTCGTTATTGATTGTTACACTGTATAGAGATGTTACAGAAATGCTTTATTAAATTAGTACCCTATGTGTTTAACTGTTCAAGAGGTTGGCAGGAAGTCCTGAACAGTATTGACATACTTAAAGATTATTCTTCAAAAATTTTTTCTTTTAGAAATTAAATTATTGAAATAACTATTGAATAATATTTATTTTTAAGTTGTAGTATCAACAACGACTATCTAGTTTATAATTAACTATTGGTTGTGTTTATTTTTCGCCCAGGGCTCCTCTTGTATTTTATGAGATTTATACTTACACAGAAAATAATTTATTTAGTTTATATAATGGCAATCAAAATTTTATTCTTTGTGGTAACTTTAAGAAGTTGGTACATCCTTGAACGATTTATTTGTTTATTCATATTGTTATTGTAAAGCCAACAAAATATTCATATGAAAGATTATGTACAATACTTTATAATATAAACTATAAACGTATACCTCCTATGATAAAAAATTAACTCAATGTTTTTGAAAAAATTAGTTCAATCTTATATCGTATTAATAATAGTAAAATAATAAACTACTAAAAAAAAAAAAAAAAAACCGTAAGAAACACCAAACAAAGTGTTAAACCAAAAAATCGTTTATGGATTTTATTGTAAGCCTAATTTTTGGGCCGAATTTACTTTATCCACAGAACCAATTTTTATTCCAGTTAGCAACTTAAAATTACGAAAAATAATATCAATTACGATTTAAGTTTTTGAAATAATCAGTATTTTTCGTTAAAGAAACACCGGGTATGTTTTTCCTAAAACCACCGAATAAACATTTAGGAATAATAGTTGGAAAATATAATCCCGATAAAAAAACAAAACCCAAGGTTTTTTTCAGTCTTTCAGTACTTTTCAAAAATAATTTATAAATTAATAACTGTATTTTATTAAAATTTTATTACATACAATAAATTAATTGATAATTTGTTGTAATCGCAAACGACAATTGGAAACTGTGAATTTGTATTAACATTTGAAACCGACTAGTATAAAAATGCATTTTATTATATTATTTATGATCAACTTTCATTTAATAATTTTAGTAAATAGAAAACCTTGTATTCGACATAGGTATAAGGGGGAAATCAATTTTATTTTTAGAAATTCGAAATTCCTTTGACTCATGATTATTGTACTTTTCCTAATGATATTTTGTTTATCTATTGCAATCATCATGCTATAGTCACTATAATATTATATTTTCATAAACATATAATTATGTAACGCCGTTTCGTAAAAAAATGTCAGCTCTACGACCTCTGTGTTCAGAGCAGTTATTCGATGTTGTTATAAAGTCGTCAAAAGATTGATAAAATAAAATTTAAAAAAAAACCCTACTCCGTAATTCTTACACGTTAGTTATCTAACGATAGTTTGCGTAACGTTTCGAGATTTGCGCAAGAAGAAAAAAATCGAACGTTTCGGCGGCGAGAAAAAAACCGACCCATGTCGACTACGGGTCAGGGTATTTAAACGGGATGGCCATCGTTGGAACGTCTTATTTTGTGCATCCACTTCGGCGACGATAAGACGTAAAACATTTTACTGATATTGTTGACCAATATTAGCAGTGGACACACATTATTCATACGCTCAACTGATATAAATCCGTTACCGATCCAAATACCAATAGGTTTTGTTTTTCGCTAGCGACACTACGATGGCGCCGAACGCTCACGACGTAGACCCAGCCGTCGAGCCCGATGTGTTGTCGGACGAGTTCGGCTTCCGGCCCGAAGACATCGTCATATCCGGATTTTCCGGCCGGTTTCCCGAATGCGACAGCATCGACGAGATGAGGCAGAAGCTGTATGCTGGAGAGGACATGGTCAACGCGGAACCCAGGAGATGGCCCACCGGTACGTTGGTGTTGTACTTGCAGTATATAGTAGTTATATTTATGTACAATCAAGAAAAACGAGCATTATTTCGCATAAATGAGTCACGAGCTCCTTAATTTTTTCGTATAGTAAAAATTGTCTCTAAGACCCTAACACTACTTTTATAAAAAAACATCATTTGTATAATTTCATGTAGCGATTCCGGTAAGAGTTTTATGTATTATTTTCTAGGTCTATATGGTGCCATCATGAGAACTGGAAAAATGAAGGACATTACCCAATTCGACGCTGAATTTTTCGGCTACCCACCTGCTTTGGCTGAACGTAGTGACCCTCAACAGAGGATGTTGTTGGAAGTTGTTTACGAAGCAATCGTCGACGCAGGTTGGATTAAGTTTTTATATTATTTAATATTTTAAATTTTTTGTGACAACAACAATATTACATTTTTTTAAATGGTTTGAAATAAAAAAAAATACATTAAAAAATTACTTATGCGATATAATCTGATCAGTGCATAATATTATAATGGCATGTGCTAAATACAACGTTTTTAAGTCCCTATAATCTACTAAAAAGTAGTTTTGTCCACTTTTATACTATGTTCCAAAATTATTTACTCATTTCCAAATATAGTTTTAAAATACATATTTCTATCATGATGTAATCTTATAAAAAACCCGTTTTGAGTTGATAATGTTCTAACTAGGTATAGAATACTAGCCTTTCTCGAGTATAAATGAAACCGAGATGGGAAATCCACCTGTGGTGGATATAGCTGCTATAGTACAAAAATAATCTTATATATTATATTGGACTTGTTTCTTATCTTTTATTGTCTATTGAAAAGATTACGAATTGAGGTACACATCGTAGGTACAATTAGTTTGATCAATACGTTATTTTAAATACAAGGGTGATATCGATATTTAATTGTTATTTTTTTAAGTTTCCGTATGAAAATGTCAGACAGAAAAAAACGCAAATACAATGATAGTTGCCGAATTTTTTATGAAAAATGGTCTATAAATTACATTTTTGTATAGTTTTTAGTTTTATTATTATAATTATAATTGTATTTTTTGGAATAATTATTTAAACAAATCTATAAATTTAAATAAAAATAATATATGAAAATAAATAATTTAAACATTTTTTCATAATTTTAAAAATTTTTTTATTTTAGAAAATTCTTAACGGGCCACATTTGGCCCGCGGGTCGCGAGTTGGGCACCACTGATATAGCACCTAATAACTAATAAGTAACCTTTTTTCTTCTGTGTACCAATTGCGTGAGCAAAAATTAAATTTATGTGTTAACAACATACGAGAATATAAGCGTTGAAAAAATAAATGGTAATGACGGAGTCGTTTCTGTTTTTAGTACAAACACTTGTCTTTTAAGAATAACTCTCACGCCCTGTAGAATAGTAGGCTAAAATATGCATTTGAATAATGCACAATATTTGTTGTTTTTCAAGCGTATTTTTCTATCACTATTTAAAGTAAAATAAAAACCAGGGCTTTAATCTGCACTGAAAAATTTCTTTTATATTAAATGAAAATAAAAAAATAACGAAATCCGACTATTTTACAGGGCGTAAGGGTTTTTCCTGTGAATTCATTTTCAGTGATATAACACACTGTATCAGACCCCTCCCCTCTTAATAGTTATCAAGCAGTAAATTATTGAAAAAGTATTATAATTAAGGTAATAACTAAAATATAAAACATAATTTTCAAAATTTTATAGAACTGGAAAATTGGGAAACGAGACACCGACACCCATTATTCCTAATTATTTTTGTACATATATATTATCACCTCTAGACTTAAAGCATATTTTTAGTTTTTACTTGTTCACAACGAAAAATAAAATTATAGTATTTAGTATTCACTAAAGATATTGCCTGGTTCATGATAAAAGAATCACCTTGCTTCTATCAATTAATTAATCATCTGTTAATATTATTATATAAGTTTAGTAAATTGATATCCTTATACTACATAGTAAAAAAAAAAAATGATAACACTTATAAATAAAAAACTAGATAGGTACCTAAGACGTTTTTTTTTTAGAAAATTAATTTGTTCAAATTTAAACTGGTATAATATCAATTATTTTACAAAGATAAAATGTTTGCTAATAAACTACCTACTTGTATATGCAAATCAATTCAATTAATTTTTATAGTTCATGAGATTATATTTCATAGGGTTTATAAAGTTTTAGTAATTTTAATATTTTTTAAAGAGCTGTAATAAAAAAATGTAAAAAAAAATCCTATAAGAAGTTACATTTATATTCATTTAAAAAATGATGACAATTTAATTTTTTAATTTTTTAGGACTTCATCCGATGGCTTTGAAGGGCACCCGAACCGGTGTGGTTGTAGCTCTGTCATCCAGTGAAACATGTGATTGGTGGTCCAAAGACCCAGAAATTGTTAATGGTTATGAATTTTTAGGAACCTCGAGAACGATGAGTGCCAACCGTGTGTCCAACTACTTCGACCTTAAAGGTGAGTAAACAAATAATAAGCGTCCGTTCACCGCTTACCTGCTATTACTACCAGTCGGCTGATCTGGAAATATTATATTTCAATGTTTAAAATATATCAGGACCTAGCTACTCCATCGACACGGCGTCTTCTACCAGTTTGATTGCTCTTCACCATGGCTTCAAGCTCATCCAAGATGGAGTTTGCGAAAACTGTATAGTAGCCGGAGTCGATCTGGTGTTGAACCCGACCGTATCGCTCATGTTCCAAAATCTGAACATGTTGTCGCCCGGTGGCAAGTGCCGATCGTTCGACGCAGAAGGTTTGACATAATATTTTAATAAACGCATCCACACAAATGAAATGTTCTCAAAATTCTTATTAGAATTTCTGTACATGGTAACAAATTTGTTCATAGTATGTTGACGCTTTTCGAACATGTAGTATATGGGTATCTATAGATATTTTACATTTTTTGATTTTTTTTTCTTCCAATCGATAATATTTTATTTGCATAGGCAGTCAAAAATGTTTGAAAATGTAATATAAGGTTCATTATGAGTTATTCATATACCACTGGAAAAATATCAACAATTCATAGTAACAAATACTTTTTTATAATCGTTTAGAATTGGAATTTTGACAACAATTAGCAAGTATTTTGTATTTAGAAATTCATAAAAATATTTCTTTCTATACACAATATTTTTAAATCTTAAAACAATACATTCTAGTACGTATTTCTAAGAATAGCAAAAAAAAATAGGTTACCGAAATGTCACATTAATTTTTTATAAGTTCTTGACTCATCTTTTTTGGACAGTTCATATTCACCTATAAATTAACTTTTTCTCACCAATCGATATTGATATTTTCTTGTAATTCAGAAAATATAAATTGAATAGATACTTGAAATTTTCAAGAAATGTTTTTTTTATTATTTTTTAAACAATATAGAATTTTCTTTTTGAGTTATTTAAAACTTTAGAAGCAAAGAAATTTTCGTTTTTTTTCTGAATAATTGTTGATAAACAATCTTTTGCCAAGTCAAAATGCTTGAAAATGTAATACAAGATTTCTGTTAAGTTTTACTCTAGCTATTTAAAAATATTATAGATAGGCGATAGGTAGGATTCCATTTATAAGTAGTACTTAAGGTTTTGATTTCGTTAAAACCACGACAATTTGAATATTATTGTGTACTTAAAAATATATACAATAATTAATTTTTATAGCTAAAATTTTTTACATTTTAAAACAATGTTTCTCAAAAGTAGCTCATACAGTAAATGAAAAATCTAAAAACATATGAATTCAATTTACTATTATTATTAATTTTTTATTTTTATTTTCAAAGTTGGTCTCTGGGCGAAATTACATATTTAAAGGGCAAATAATCATTTTATTAATAATATCATAAAATATACTTAGTTATAAATACTGACTGTTTTTACTCACAATCGTTTTTCGTATGCAATTTAACACTTACTTTTTAATGACCTACTTCACAATGACGAGGTACTCTTAATTCCTACTACTGTTCAACTAAGTGATATCCATTTGGCATTCATCAGCTTTTTAGTTAATTATGTGTTATAAATTAAATATAATTCCTTGGAAATCTTACCCCAATCCATAATACCATATCGTCCATATCGTAGGACGATTTTTATCGACAAAATCGTAAATACACGATGACGAAGTTTAACTCAATCAAAAATTAACTCAAATTTTTTTAAACACACCTGTTTCAACTATGTGAATAGGTGATGGATACGTGCGGTCTGAGGGCGTCGTCGCAGTGCTGTTACAAAAATCCAAAATTGCGAAGCGCATCTACGCGGGTGTGTTGAATACGGGAAGTAACGCTGACGGTTACAAAGACGAGGGCATCACATTCCCTTCGCAAGAAATGCAAATCTCTCTGTTTCGGCAAGTCCAAGAAGAGGTCGGTGTTAAATCGACTCATCTGACTTTCATGGAAGCTCATGGATCCGCTACTAAGGTGAGTTTTCCCCTCTAAATAGTATAATTAAACAATATCAAATAGAACATACACATTTCAAAAATAATGTTATGGATCTAGCAGCATCACAATACACTGAACAAAAATCGTAAATCAGATATTATTATTATTATTATTATTTTATTTTTTCGTAACAATAGATAACACTTTTTTATAGATATTCTAACAATTGTGTCGATTTTTATTATATGTTATTAAGTAAAAATTAATAATATATTATACAATCAACGGGTTTAAAGCAGACAAGCATATAAATCCCTCTTGTCGCATAATAGTCATATTTATTTTAAACAATTGATCTCAACGTGTGATTTTTCAGGTGGGTGACCGTCAAGAAGTTGGCGCAATCGTCGAAGTATTCTGCAAAGGAAGAACATCTCCACTTCTCATCGGCGCTCTCAAGTCGAACATGGGGCACGGTGAACCAGCTTCTGCTTTGTCCGCTGTCATAAAAGTCCTCGTGGCCATGGAATGTAGACTTTTGCCACCCAACTTGCATTACAACATACCGAACCCGGATATCCCGGCTCTGGTTGACGGGAGATTGACTGTTAGTACAACCACCACGTCAACAGACGCTTTTTATTGATCGAAGCGGTTATAGTTCAACTTTTTTTTATTATAATTATAAAGGTCGTGGAAAACGTAGTTCCATGGGATGGTGGTATTGTTGCAGTCAACTCTTTTGGAGTGGGTGGTGCCAATGGACATTGTCTAATGAAGTCGTACACCCAGCAGAAGAAAGAACAGCAAGTGCTGGAAGAGCAATTACCTAGATTGGTGGCTGTGTCAGCCAGAAACGAAAGTGCTTTAAATTACATGATAAACCGAGTAATTATTTTATTGTTTGTAACTATGATTTTTTTCCTCTGCTATTGTATATTTAGTGATAATAAGGGGAAATTAAAATTTAGAATTTTTAGTTTCTAATAGATTTTAAAATTAAGGATATTTTCATATGTTTAGTACCCACGCGTTTAGGTTTAATTTTTAAATTACTATTTTAAAACTATTACATTTCTACTTAGAAATGTTCTGAAACTATATGACTTAACAGACTTCGTTTACTGTTAGATCGATCAAATGCCCAGGGACAAAGAGTTCTATGCTTTGTTGTATGGAGTCCACAGCGAACACATATTTGGCCACAAGTACAGAGGTTATATTCTGTTTAACGGAATGTACGACAAGCACCGTCAGATCGCTGTAAGATAACGAAAGATTTATGGAAAATTGTTAGTTATTTGTACTATTTAAACATATTTTACGCATTTTAGGAGTTTGACGGCCAAAAGAAACCAGTCGTTTTTGTTTTACCCGGTGCGGAGACCAACTGGTCTGATGTGGGTAACCAACTAAAACGTTTGTCCGTGTTCAATGAGTCAATCACGCAGAGTGCAAATTTGTTACAACAAAAAGGGTACAATTTACTTTCTGTGCTGAGAAATACAGATCCAATATCGATAAGTGATCCATTTTTGTCCGTCGTGGCCACGACCGTTGTTCAAGTACGTATAAAAAATAATGCTACACCAATTTGAAAACATTTTTTTTTAAATTTAAATTTTGTATGACTTTAGGTCGCTCTCTTGAACGTCCTCGCAAAACTGGAAATAACGCCAGATTACATTGTCGGAGAATCGCTCAGTGAACTAGCGGCCGCATACGCAGATGGCGTTTTGACAGCAGATGAAGCAGTCTTGTCTGCCTACGCTATTGGTAGCGTATTGGCTGAAGCGAAAATCACTCCGTCTCAAAGCGGTAATCAATTAAAGTCATCGACAAATATCGGAAATCAATACTTATATTTTTGTTTTCTACCTTTAGGACCCGTGCTATCTTCTCAGAACGTATCAAAAGTGTCCAAACAATTGCAGTCCGTTTTACAATCCGTGAGTATTAATGTCTATATTCAATTCGAGATCACTATATAGTCAATATAAAATTAAAATCAAAATTCGGACTAGTAGTTTTGGAATTTTTTTAACTTTGTTTATAAATTATAATTATAATAAAGGACAATAAGTTCATGATAATGGGTTTGGAAGATAATGGGTGAAACGGTGATTTGAAAATGTTTAGCAATTAATATTAGTCTATCAAGTATCAACATTTATAATTTTTGAAAATAGTCAAAAAATAATGAATATACTAGATCCAATATTATACTTATATTATATATATTTCTTAAAAAAAAGTAAGAACAATTATTCTTAGTAGGTGTAAACATTTTTATAACTAAGAAACTACTCGTTCAAATTTGAATTTGAATACGTCGGCTAAATTTTGTGCAGTAATAAGGGATGTTCTATTATTTGAAAAATAAAGGTTTTAAAAATATAACCTTAAGACGTGTATTTTAAAATGTAAAAATTTTGAGTTGAAATTAAATCCTTTATTCAAGAAAAAAATTGGAAGTAAGTAAACGTTGTTAAATCACTCAGTTTAATATTATACATAATTTGAAGTTAATTTTTCAAATACTTGTACAATTATTTGAGAATTACTAAAATACATTGGTAGAAATACTATTCGATAAATATTTTTAGTATTTTTAATATTATAATTTTTTTTTCTTTAATATACATTGTTTTGTTTTACTTAACTTCAGATCATCACTAAGCCAAAGCCCTCTTCTTCTCGATGGATTAGCGCTTCGCAGTCATTAGGTAACCAACCGGTGTCATCAACATACTTTGTCAATAGCTTATCCTCACAGTTATCACTTCAAGTATGTGTATGCAATTATTTAAATCTTAACAGCATTATAGCCATATGGTTTTGTCAATGGTAAATTTAAACTGTTTATTAGGACTCGTTGGTGAAATGTCCCGAAAAAGCAATTTACGTTCAAATCCTAGCCCAAACGCGAGCGCAAAACTATATCGCAAGTAACTTACACTCTAGCGCCAGACACGTAAACCTGATCACAAATCCTAATGATATGTATAAACAGCTGTTGTTGAGCGTCGGAGAGTACGTAAATCAAAATATATACCTATTACTTACTGAAAAAAATATTGGCATACTCATTAGTTATATTCTTGCTGTAGCTTGTTTAATGTTGGACTTCAACCTCAAATTGAACACTTACATCCACCGGTACAATTCCCTGTGTCCGCACGTACACCGATGATCCAATCGTTAGTCGAATGGGATCATTCTATTAAATGGAACGTTGTTACATTCTGTGGCAAGGTAATTATTTAATATACATAAAAACAGTATCTGTGATTAAAATTTGTTTATTCGTATTTCAGCCATCTTCTAAAGCCGGAGAAATCGTATTAAACGTAGATGTCGATTCCAATAAATTCAGTTATTTGAAAAACAACAGAATAGACGACTTATTAATTTTACCTTACGCTGGTTACCTGGTGAGTTTAATTGATAATCGATATATTAAAAACACTAGCACTTTTTTGTCATCCCAATAACCTCGCAATTATAATTAGTAAGAGAAAAATAGATACATCATGTAAAAGGTATTTAAGTAACATACTAAAATAGGAATACACATTCTCGCTATTTGTCTAATAAAATACAATTAAGAAAATTAATATTAAATAAAAGAAAATATTATATTATATTATAATAATAAATATCATAATAAAATATATTATATAATATTAACGATTACGTCACTAATTGTTAATTAGTGTTTATTACTCAATTGTATATCAATGTTTTTGTATAGGTACCTTATAAACTCAATAACTAAAATATGAAATAAATATCAATTTTTTCTACCTTTAACGTTTATACGAATAAAAGTAGAAGAAGCACTAATGTCGATACCGTACTGTGTGTGCATTAAGAAATGCAGTATTTTAGGGAGTGTTGATTTTATAATATTATTTAAACGATTTTTGTGGACAATTTTGACCAATGGACTATAATAGTATGTTTAGAAATATTTATTCTAATTATATTATATCTCTAATTATAATACTGCAAGGTTTGACCATAATTTAAATATTTAAGAAAAAACACGTATCCAGAATCAGTGGAAGAAATCACTAAACTATTGTTTAAAAATACAAATTTACTTAATTTTCAGTCATTGGTATGGCAAGGCTTCGCAGAGTTATTACATCAAGAACAAAACGAAATGCCAGTTGTGTTCAAGAATGTGGAATTCCTGAGAAAAACGATCATCCCAGAAAATGGTAATGAAATAAAAAATTAATATTTTTGGACAATCTAACATTTTAACTTACTAATATTTTCAATTTGTATTTAGGAGTTGTTAAGTTTGTTTTGAACGTACTGTCATCTGGAGAATTTGAACTCAAAGAATCCGATTCGATTGTAGTTTCTGGTCAAATTAGCACTTCAGCTACGGTTGAAAAGGAATTATTGAAGTTGGCCACACCCAAATATCAGAAACCTCAATACTTACCGTTAGATTCGGCTGACGTTTATAAAGAGTTGCGTTTGAAAGGTTACGATTACCATGGTCCTTTCAGAGGGATCCAAAAAGTTGATCACACAGGTTAGATATACTCTAAATTAATTTTATTGAGCAAATCTAAACATTTATCCCACCTAATATATAATAGTATCTTATTCAAACATTGTACCTACAAGCCAAATAAAATCATACTTAAGGTCGAATGATTTGGTTTTGAATTTGACTTAAAAAATAGTATTATAAATAAATTTATTGATTTTATATAGGATACCACGTCAATTTCGATGGAAATTGGTTAGCATTTTTAGAAAATCTTTTTCAAATACCAGTGTTGCAGTTGGATAATTATAAATTGTTTACTCCAAAATTCGTAAAAAAGGTAGTCATCGATCCTACGAAACAACAAACGCAAGCTGAAAACTCGTCTAATGGCAATGGTAATGACTATATAAATATTTAAGTTCTTGAAAGTAAAATATTAAATTTTTGGTCTTTTTTTAATACTTATGTGTAATATTATAGTCATCCCAGCTATTTATTACAAGTACGTTGATGTAATTAAGGCTGGAAGCGTTGAAGTTCGTGGATTACAATTAGAAGAGGTTCCGATAAGAAACAAAGGTCAAAAAGATCCTAATTTAGAGTTTTACACTTTCCAACCATACGTTTCTGATACGGTAAATAATTAAATAGTATATTAGTGTAATACAATATTGTGTACTAATGCCAATCTTAAATATGAGTGCACATTTGTACACGGAAATGTGGTGACTAAATTATTAAGGTTAAAAAATGTAGTTTTACTGACGCGTTTTCTTAGCATCCAACTAATTATTAAATATTTTATTGTATTTTATTTTTTCTCTATGACCTAACACTCTCAATAGTATTAACTAACCTTATACGTCTAATCTTATTAAGACTAATATACTATTATAAAATCAGGTCCTATATAAATAGATCTAATATTATAATTTTTACCTAAATGTCAGCTAGATGTCTCATACGCAATTAAACAAACGATAACAACTTGAATTAGGTACGAATAAATAGGTCACGATTATTTGAATATTGAGAACTCAAAAACCTTCAAATTCAAACTGTAATCTTGCCCTATGAACTATTTAAGTCTATTTAAGCCATATTTAAATATATGTTTTTAATTTTATTGTATATAACTCGCAAAGGTATAAGTAAAATTAATATTTATCCTTTTTAATATTCGAATTATCGAGACTCGCTGTACTTACTATACGAGGTCTGTTCAAAAAGTACCTGGTTAAAATGTTCTTACGGCTAATCTAGACATGATATTGGTATAAACTATAAATCGATTATTCCCCGCGTATTAGTGAATATTTTAAACAAAATCTAATGCTATTATAACTATCTTATCTCAGTTTAATATGACACATGGTTAAATTAAGCCAGTTTGTTTCGTTTGGCGATTTCAACACGATTGAAATTTTAGATCAGCATTACGTTTTATATGAAACTGCAGTGTGAAAATGCAATAGAAATTAGAAACTAATTGCAATTTATGTTATATTATTATAATCATATTTTAATACATCACTGTTGATTTCAGCCGACAACATATGCTCTAGACACGTGTGTTCAATTAGCTTTCGAAAACAGCGGAGGAGCTTTTAAGCTAAAAGTGGCTGAGGTAGGAACTGGAAGAAAAGTAGAATCGCTGTACGCAAAATCTGTCATTGATGTAATCAACACCGAGCCAATGCCAAGCGTATGAGTATAATATTTTAGTACCTATGAGAAAAAAATTGTTATTCAATGTTTTGATAGGTGGAAGTAACAGTGTTTACCGACCAGCCAGCTCCTGTTACAGAACAACTGGATGAATTTGGTGTTCGCGCTGTGGAGAAGGATGTGAACAGATCGGAACCTATCGATTCAAACTGTCATCTGGTAATCGTCGCCGACCAACTAAATAACGAGGTTTTGGCGAAAAACGCTGCCGACAGTTTAAAAGTTGGTGGTTGTGTACTGTTTGTGGAAAGCAAAAAACCAACAGAACAACAACTTAACTCGACAGGATTGGAATTGGTAGCCAATTTGAGATCGAAAGATAATAAAACATTTGTTCTCCTCCGAAAGGTAAACGAATATATTATTTTTTGCATCACACATACGGTGGGGAAGAGAAAATAATATTATTTGGGATTTCATTGTTTAGAATGTGAACTGGTCTGCGCCGATCGTGGTGAACTGCACAGGGAATGACTTTGCTTGGATCGAACCATTCAAATCTGCTCTCCAACGGGCTGAACAAGAAAATAAACAAGTACTCTTAGTTAGCCAAGGTGTCGAATACTCCGGAATTTTAGGTTTTGTAAATTGTATTCGATTGGAACAAAATGGGAACGTTTTGAGGTGACTCGTATATAATCATATATATATTTTATTCAGAATTAATTTTTAAATTACATATATTCAGATGTTTGTTCATCGAAGACCCGAAAGCACCGAAATTTTCGTTGACTTCAGATTTCTATCTGAAGCAATTGAAAAAAGATCTGCTGATCAATGTTTACCGCGACGGCGTCTGGGGAAGCAACCGACATTTCCTGTTGGGAGACGATTCCGACAACATGGTTGTGCCTAAAGAATACGCGTATATATCTACTAGAAAGGTTGGAGATCTGTCGACTCTGAGCTGGATCGAAGGCCGCCTGCAATATTACAAGTAAACGAATAATAACAATATTTTCCTTTGCAAAACATGGAGAAATCGATCGGTTTGTTCTCTTTAATCTAACCGTCGTTCATTCCACAGACCCGAAGACTATCCGGGTAGAGAGTTGTGCACCGTATACTATGCGCCGCTGAATCACATGGACGTGCTGTTCGCTGAGCGCTCGTGGTTGCCGTTCTTCAACACGGACACTGCAGATCAGGGCGCATTTTTGGGCAGAGAATTTGCCGGCCGCAACGCAAAGGGTCAAAGGGTGTTTGGACTGGTGTCCGGCAGTGCCCTCGCCACTCACGTGTTAGCTGACAGCTCGACGCTGTGGGAAGTGCCAGACAAGTGGACCCTTGAACAAGCGTCCACTGTTTCCGTTGCGTATGTTTTGGTAAGTAGTTTGTACAATGTACATATAGTTTATATTATGTTATTATATGTTAACTTCATAAACTCTTTGTGTATAGATATGTACGCGTTTAACGGTTTAACGATTTAAGATTGAAATATGTGTTAGTCAAGCTACACAAGTTATCAGTTATCCTAAACTCATATATTATGTAAGCCTCTTGACCTGCTTCTCAAAAATTTGTAAAACATCCATTCATTAAAAAAATTGTCCACATATATTTTCAAAAAATATATTACCACTTTTTTGATTTGATTTTAAAGCCAAATATAATACATCAACTTGACCGAACTTTTCATTCTTTTTCATCAAATTCTTAATTTTGCATTCACTCTTATCTTATAGCCCATCACTTAAATTCTTATTGGTCCATCTTTTGTTTATTTGTTATATTGTTGTCATAAACTGGCTAAATAGTAAGCGAATCGGCTTAAATCATAATAAATACTTCCACACTACATTGGTTTTAAGATGTAGCTCCTGACCAAACATAACAGTTAATAATTAAAATACACCTATTAATAATCTTAATTAGGTTAAACATTTATGTCTTATCTTTGATGAGAAATTAACCTAGAATAATCATATTAAGTCAAATATATTAGTATTTGGTCTAGTGTCTAGAGCTCGCTATAGTACCTAAAATAAAATTTATACCATTAGAAAATAAATGCCCTAGTGTAATAACTTAACTTTTAATTAATAAGGTATTATTTCATTTTAGGCTTATTACGGGCTATTTATACGTGGTAAACTCCAACCGAACGAATCGGTGTACCTCAACTCTGGTACAAATTACACGGTCTTAGCTGCTCTCAACATCTTACAAAACAGCAACGTAAAAGTATACGTGGGAGTTGAGAACGAATCACAAAGAAAATACTTACAAAAAATGTATCCGAAGGTCCGTCATATAATTATTATATAATATAGGCATATTTTAGATTTTAAATGTATGCCGTATTGTGTTTTAGATCTCCAAAGACAATCTTGTCAATAGCAAGTTTGCAGAACAAGAGATACTCGAAAAGACCAACGGAAATGGTGTGAATTTGATCTTTAACACACTTGAGTCTACTCCATTTAAATTGCAGAGTTTCATTCACACTGTGGCAGAAAGTGGACGTGTAGTAGAGTTTGAAAAACAAAAGCAGGCAATCGAATCCATTGGTAAGTATATATAACTATCTATAATATATTAGTATTATAGAAGCTATACACTATACCTGATAAAAATTTAATGAAATCAGGTGTTACCGGAAACCTGAAGAATATTACTATCATAAAAATGAACTTGAAAAGTCTGTTCCACGGGAAATATTCTCTACCCGATAAACAGGAGCTTAACAAATTTATAGCAAATGGAATCAAAACCGGTGAAGTACAACCATTGCCCACTACGGTGTACTCTACTGACGAGAGTTTATTAGAAGCTTTTGAGTAAGCGATACGTTTGAACTTTATTTTTTTATATTTTTGTATTAATGTTTTATTTTACTTACGTATAGTAAGACCGTAAGTTTCAACTATTTTGGTAAAATTGTATTAAAAGTTCGTGATGAAGAATCGAAAAAACTGATCGTTCCGGTGTCCAAAAAAGTATTGGCTGTACCGAAAACATTTGTTGACCCAGAAAAGACTTACGTCGTAATCGGTGAGTATGGATTTAAATTAAAAAATTTTATTTTGTGTATTTAAAAAAATATATCGATGCATACTTTCTTGCATAACGATTGTGTTTGAACTTTAAATTTAAATTCAAATTTTGTTGGTTTGAACGATTTTCTTTAATTTTTAAATCAATATTTTAGGCGGTCTTA
This sequence comes from Myzus persicae, assembly GCF_001856785.1. Classification (NCBI taxonomy): domain Eukaryota; kingdom Metazoa; phylum Arthropoda; class Insecta; order Hemiptera; family Aphididae; genus Myzus; species Myzus persicae. Next base: position 42,874 of record NW_019104373.1, read on the forward strand.
ACGACTTTGGTCTACAAATGGCCAACTTCTTGGTGACCAGAGGTGCGAAAAAATTAGTATTGGTGTCTAGCGGTGGAGTCCGTACCGGGTTCCAATCGTTGTTCATGCGGAGATGGAAAGAAAAAAACATCGAGGTTGATGTCGTTGAATACGATACGACTAAACTAGAAGAAACCGAAGCTCTTCTGAAAGAAGCCAACCAATTGGGACAGGTCGCTGGAATATTCCATGTGGAAGCTGTGTTACACAGCGTCTCAGCTTCGGATTTGACCGCTGCAGATTTCCGCTCAGCGTTCGACAAGAAAGCCGCGTCCGTCATCAACCTCGACACGGCTTCCCGAAAACTGTGTCCAAAACTCAAGCACTTCTTCGTCTGGTCCTCGGGAACTTCTGGTCACGGTACAGCCGGCCAAGCCGACCACGGTTACACCGACTCGGTTTTGGGAAAGATCTCTGAAGCTCGAAAAGCGGCAGGATACCCATCGGTAATAGATTTTTATAGTTTTTACCGACATATGACGAGCGTTGCGTCTTTACAATAATTATGTCCCGTGCAAGATAAAAATTGCATTTAAAATACATAATCTTAAAGCAATTTATGTTCGTTTGATTTAGATAATGGCATAATTAGATAAGATAAGTAGATAAGTCGTGACTTTTATCGCCACAATCCTTAAGAGAATGACAATGCTATAAACACGAATGTTTGTATATTTTGTGTTTTTTTCATATATTTACCATAAAAAGGATTAATTAAGTAGTTGCTATAAGAAAATAAGAAAATTGATTTTGTTAAAACTAGTTTGGAGAAAAAATGTTGGTTTTTCCTTTTTTTTCATGATTATTTTGAAAAGTACTGAACATTTTTTACTTCTGACCCTTAAAAGTACAGTACCAATTTTCTAATCATAAACTACCCTAAAAGTCAACAACTATATTAAACAAAATATTATTAAAACATTACAGTTTACAGCTTTACTGCAACGCGTCGGTTACGGCATACTTACGTTGACAAAATAATGACATAAAATAAAATATATAGTAATATTGTACCTATTTAGATGTCACTATATCGTTAACGTCACTGCTGTATTAATTGAGCTCTTAAAATATGAATACTGGTCAATACAGCGGCGTGTCGTATTAATGACATTTAAAAAAAAAACCTTTTTTCAGACCGTCGTTGAATGGGGAGCTATTGGGGACGTAGGCCCGATTTTGGAAGCGTATGACGATAACAATGCAATCGTTGGAGGTAGTTTGCCTCAGAGGATCGCGTCATGCTTGAACGTTGTCGACAACTACCTAAATCAGCCACATGCCGTACTCTCTAGTTCTGTTCTTGTGGAAAAGAAGATGGCCAACGTTGTGACTGTGTCCGTTGGGCCAATCGACGCCGTCGCCAAAGTTTTAGGTGAGTGTAGTAAAAAAAAATGCACTTAATATGATGTTATTTTTTATAGACTTCGATACCTAACATATCCCATGGGTATTACTTAAACTCATTGGTTTTTTAACTCATTATCCTATACCCAAACATTTTATATCAATGCTTATACTTTGTTATTGTACATATGCTCGCAGGTATCAAAGACATCAATAATGTTTTGGGTACGTCCACGCTGACCGAACTGGGTTTGGACTCTTTGCTGGGAACCGACATTAAACAAGTGTTGGAACAAGACTTCAACATCGAACTCAGTGCCAAAGAAATCAGAGAATTGACGTTCGACATACTCAAGGAACTCGGATCCAACTAGTGATCGGTGGTGAAGTCTAAGGTGTTTACTGTAACAACAATACTATTATCTATTTTTGGTTATTTATGACAGTTTAATTATATTTTTCAGACTGGTGTGATGTTGCTGTGTCCTGAGAATTGCGTAATTTTGTAATTTTTTGTGTTTGCTACCGTACTATTTAGTGGATATTATATAATTATTATTGTTATTATTATGTCGTAGAAGTTTAAAAAATACAGTTAACTATCAATAAAATAATTTTGTTATTAGCTCTTAATAAATCATCATAGTTGCTACAAACATAATCGTCTTATTTTCTTAAAAAAAAGGTTGATTTATTTTCGATAGGTTTACATCATAATTTTAGTTAGTATGTGTGTCGGGCACAAAAATGATTAAACAAGTAAAAAATATTTATTTACCATTGTAATAACTATTAACTAATGTCTTCGATTTTTTATAGTACATTAAAAATAACTGGAAATTTAATCCTGTCATAATATGATATTAATATGGCCCATACAAATTAATCATAACTCAAGTTGAAGTATAAGAAGCAGAAAACAAATGCATTTTATGATGAGTGTTGAATAGCATGTTGTATACAATTATTATTCGAAATATTTAACATTATTTAAAACAAGTTACGTAATAATATCCATATTATTATATTAACTTCAAACTTTAAGTATACTAAGTATAATAATTCAAAACTTAGTATACTATATATATATGTACCTATATTATTAACTTGATGACCATTATTATTATTGGTGACAGGGATGGAAAGTCGATGTATCCAGTATATAGTGATCAATTATCGTAATTTTCTAATTTAAGTGAATTCACCTCGATGTCACCTGTAGCGACGGCAGCTCGTCGGTCGGCCTTCGGTTTGTCTACGGATTTTCGACGGCGACTGCAATATAAAATTGCACACGACTGTCCTGCAGTATCGTATTCGTACAACGTGACTCCGACTTTCGTGTATTACGATGTATCGTAAAAAAAAAATCTCGATTAATAATACTGAATTATTAATGTACTGATACGTATTTACTGTGTGCGACATAACATTCCGAAATGTAGATAGGCATAGGTACCCACTGGACGAAAATCCCGAGCGACCTGTTGATTCGCGACGAGAGCACTGACGAGCGCTGCAATACCGTCACCGCGATCGCACCGTATACGATATTGTGTTCGTCACCGCCCCGACTCTTCTCTTCGCCGAGCCGTAACGACGGTATAGCACAACTCACACTCACACACTCGTACCTGTTACAAGTTTACAAGCACATATTATTATTATATTATATTTTATTATTATACGTAATACTGTTGTTGCACGCACACACGCTCGCCGACTGCGAGTAACAAGTACACAATCCGCGGTGTCCGTCGGTCGGGTGCTGCAGTAGCGATCCTCCGTTCGCGTTAGTATACCGTTATTGATTTAGTTTTTTTTCCGTCCGCACATCTTGTTTTGTTTCGTTTAAATATAGTATAACGACCTCGCGAACGCGTGAGATCTCAGCTTTTTCGACTTACATAATAATAATAATAATAATATTATCAACTTATATCGCTCACATTTTTCGGTAGACATATGGCGATATAATACTTAATGATTATCGAGGCGGTGGTCGTCGACATATTGTCGTTGTAAATAATATTATGTGTTCGAGTGGCGACCGGACGGACTACTCGAGCAATATATTGCCGTCTATTTCATCGCCTGTTGTATATAAATGATAATATAATAATATAATAATAATATAATATTTGTGAACACGACCTGCACACACCGAGAGGACCGCGGTAAGTGTACCCAGCGACGACCGCAAAATTTTTATTATTTTAATTAAGCGCGAACGACGGGAAGTCTCGCATTAAAGTATACGCGAAAATACACGACCGTCTAATAATATGCAACATCATGCTAGTAATAACACCTATAGGCTATAGTGCAACAGTATAATTTATATTATGTACGATAATATAAAATGCGTCTAGTGGATATATGACATTATTGACGGAGGAAATCATGTGTATAACATATTTATGTATACAATATTACAGCACACATTTATATAAATCGCTTATTTGGTAAACTGGACATTCAGAATGAATAAAATCCATAAAAATGTAGAAAGACAGTTAAAAAATACAATCAAAACAACATGCATAGTATAATATATCAAATCGAAACTTTAACTCACCCTCAAGGCCTTAATAAGTCAACCTTTAAAAAGTCGTTTATAAAACGTATAATTGCATTCAAAAGCAAAAAATTGGTTACAATTCAAAAAAATTTTATTTCCAAAGTACTCATGAAAAAAATTATAAAAAATAAGAGTACATTTTATTACTATACACGATGCAATAAAAATAATCAAATGAAATTCGTTAGTACCGTAAATGTAACTGTGAACAAATCACCGCCATTCTATAAAAGAGCACCGGAACTCCGGAACTCAAGATTTTTTTTGGAACCGTTACTGCGCACAATACATATTGATCGACACCGTAACAACTCGGCAAAAGATATTTTCTGTATATTTTCAAATAATAATATTATTGACACTCTAGTATAAGTAAGAATACGTCTGCGTTAGCAAGAAAAAAATTGCTCGTCATGTTATAATATAGTAAAGTTAAACTCATCATTTAAAATTAAAATCATACATCCTTAATTATTTTATTTTTATATTTTTAAACTCAAAATTTGTTTTTTTGTTAATGTCTAATAATCTTACATTCTTACTTCTTACATTTTTATTAGTAGAATTCATTCGTATGTAAGGATCTGTGTGCATAGTCCGAACATTTTTTTATAAAAATTGCAATATTGGAATAATATTGCGATGTGTTGAAGAAACGAATCACCAAAATTGGCATATAAAAACGTAATTATATTTTGTGCGGCCACGTTCAATGTTGTTGTCTTTTTTAACACGATTTTACAGCGATATAATGGCGATATATTAATAAACATTCTTTGCATACTTTTTAAATTAAAAGCCAATGATTATGTAATGGCCGATATGTCTTCAGGTTTATTGATAAACACCGGAGTTCGGGTGCTTTAGGTAATATTATAAATAGTGTTGAGATACGCTGTTTATGCCGAGCTGCGATTATTGTTCGAAAAAATGTCCAGGTTCTTGGTCAAGCGTTCGGAATATTTCGTCAACTTTATAATCGTTCAATATACAATGTATAGTAGTAGTAGAACATATTTTAATTATATCCATAAATAGGTAGGTACTGTTCATGGATGATTATTATATTGTGCATCAGTGGCTTACATACTTTATAACATATTATTTTATGTCGGTGTTCAATATGTGCGTGTAATAATCTTTTGGGTTATTAGGTAGGTATATCAAACGGTGATGACGAATCACGATTTTAATAGAACCGAACATCAGCGTCTCTTATCGTTTAAGAGAGATCATCGACACTATAATATAATGCACAATAGGTTTATTAACATAATAATGACGTGTGCCTATTACTCTTAGGTATTCCAATTTAATTTTAGAAATCAAAATTTATAGGTGTATGATATTGGGTGATTGAGCGATTAATTTAACAGTAGGTAAGCGTATAATGTATAACTAATTTAATGTTCGTGCGAAATCGTTATAAAAATATTTTGCTTTGATAATAATATGTATAATCAAAAAATTATTTTAAATGATGATGAAAATGCGTAAAACATTTTTCGTCCAGAAAGTTGTTTTATCTAAAGAATTCAAATTTCAAATAGCTATAAAACAAGTTTTCAAAAACATTAATGGCATTTTAGGTGGAAAGTGTTGACTATGGAAATAATTACCACCCTATAACCACTCAGCACTCTAAATTATATATTATGATGGTAGAATATAATATGCGTGTAGACAGTGTGTACCTCACCTCAACTCATAATATCATGAAATAACTTTCGAATGCTCGTATTGTGTTCGGAAAACGTTGAAAACTACATTTTGTAGTCGTTTTGGCCGTAATATTACTATTATAATATCTACCTTTACTATCTAGAAACTTCGAGTAAAACGAATGCAAAATGTTGCAATTTGTTGACTATTTTTTGATACGCTACTGGGTTTTTTCTTTTAGTCCATCTGATTTCATAAATTAAAAAATATTATATAATATCGAAAAATGTGTACATCGTGCATGTTCATTCTGCGCAATGATATAGAACACGCAGGGTTGTATGTACATATAAATACAATAATAATAATAATTAGGTCCACGCACTATGAACAATCAATTATTTTAAAGACATTGCCCCTTAATCGCGAATCGTGATTCGTGATGATCTTAGATCTTTGAACGAAACGTTTTGAACAAAACCGTAAAAGACAACAATACACAATAATAGTTTAATAATAATACGTATTATAATAGTGTGTGTGTTTTCACAACCATTCTAATAGTGCCGCCGCGGTGAGTCGTAAATCCAATAATATAATGTTCCGCGAAAACATATTTTTGTTATACTATATATATATATGTAATAGTATAATAATATTATTATATTATGGTGTTTTGATATAAATATTGCGCTAACGGTGGATTTGTAACTGAATAGAGTGGAACGCGTACCGTATGTATCGCGTACTACGCAATTGCCAATGAACAAACCGAACTGCATTCGGTGCAGCAGTTATATTGTAGTTATTATAATGCAGTTGTTGCAGTTATAGCGTTGCACGAATAGAAGGTCGAGGTCGGGTGCAACGAGATGTAACCGTTCGACGATTTTGTGAAAACGTATATACATGTGTGAGTTTACCTTGATATACTTAGGCGAATTGCATGTATCGGAATTATTTTGAAACGTGCCACGTTATTACAGTGATGACGACTATATAATGACCATTTTTGATGACGCCACATAATTTATGTATTACTATATAAATATAAATATAATAGCTTAAAAATTGTTTGGACAGACAAACAATAAAATATATATTAAACCCTAAAAAAGCGGGTAAGTGGGTACGCTCTACTATACACTAGGTGTTTAGAAAATCACTGTTACGGATGTGTTAGATGTGAATTCAATGACATAAAATTATTGAATTCGAAAAGCAATTCTGATCGAAGACGGCCTGTCAGCATGTATAACTAACTTTTAAGTATATTTTATAGATATTATTGTTATCAAAGTACTTTATTTCACTATTAGGCATTAGCACTACAGTAAATCAAATTATTTTTTGCCAAAAAAATTGCATTTGACAATTGAATATTTTGTAGTGTGTAGAAATGGACATTATAAACACGTTGGTGACATTTTCATACATCCAAACAGTTATTTTTTTCTTAAGTCACACCAAAAAAACAAAGTAGATTTTTTTGATTCATTTTCCAACCTGAAAATATGCTGCTGGAGAGATCGTATCATTTTTACCGTCCTCAAAAATAATAATAATACATAATTTTCTTGTTCCAAATTAAATTATTTTTTTGCACAGGAAATTATTTAAAATTCTTAAAAAATATTCTGCTAGGAATGTGAAATAAAAATGTAGAATAACACTGGAAATAGCAAAAAAAAAAAATAATACTCAAAAAACATTCATACTTTCAGTTACTTACAGTCACTCTGTATAATAGTCGAGAAGAGACTAAAGCATATTCAAAACAAATAACAATATTATAATCGTGAGACAACGCAAGCACTCATAGGCCATAGCACTCATTGTATACTCGCATGCTGCACGAGTCTACGATTCTTTCGCTTTTTTTGTTGTCGACCATTGTTTTTAACTTCCATAATTCCACATTACCAATTCGTCACTACAGCCGTACATATACACTGTAGAACGGTAACGATACTACAAACTCTTAAAATGTATGATTTTGTGTACTCTGCCGGTACATCATACAGGTACTCGAAAAATGAAATAAATGAAATAATATGCAAAACTATAAGATCCTAGATTTTCCACGAAAACAATATTATAATATAAATGATTTGTAACGCCGCAGGTGGATACCGTCACAATTTACGCACTCCGGTTTTTTTTCCACAAGTCTCGGCTATAATAATACTTACTTATACAAGCTCCACTGCTGCAAATTGTATACAAGCTTGTGCATTTTATTTTTAACTTTAGGACGTATATCGTCATTTGTACTCGTCCTAAACGTATATGATATTTTATCTATATAATATAATACATAATATTATGACGAAAATAATACTATGATATTGTCTGTATATACGTTCTACAATAATTATTATAATCACTCTGAAATAGAATCTCATCCATGCCAACCGATTTGTATTACAATATTTCCACCGGCGCATATCGACAACCCGTATAAAAATATTAAAAATTTAAAACCTGCAACTGCAGTTATTCATTCACGATATCAATGCGACAATGTCACACGTACGTAGTAGGTAAGTACATCATAACGTGCAGTGTGTTGGCGATATAAAATATTCATCATAATATACAGCATTGTCACATTATGGTTTTCGACGGACTACCTACTCCGAAGTCGGGAAAACCATGAGATAAGATGCCTCTGCAAACGTTGACGTGGAAACGCAATACGAAATATCACGAGTACTTGAAATACGTGTCGTAGAGGTCTGAGGTGCACAAGTGAAATAACAATGATATACAAATACTGAAAATACGTATGCAAAGATATATTTCTATAATACCGTGGTGAAAGCGTGTGTCTTGAATACTTCAGTGTAATGACAATGTACACGATGATTATGTATATGTTCGGAGCGGCAACGTACCTGAGTGTGTTTTCAAACATTTTACAAAAAACTCGCGAGATTTATTACAGTTTACAGGGTGATTCGCTAAGCGTGTTTACACACATATTTTCCTCGAATTAAGAAATTCATTCAAACTATTGAGTAGGCATATTAAAGACCATATTTTCTATTACATATTATATTATTTAGAAATATTATGTCACTTTGATGGTATCAGTTGTGGCGATACTAACTTGTTTTAGATTTTAAGCGGAATAAACGAAGGTTGCGCTATCGATGTAATGCGACGGCGGCCGGCAGCGTAGTCGAATCACGCAAAAAAAAAAAAATATTCAGAGGATTATTAAAAAATGTTTACTTCAAACGCTCATAAACAATTAGTTTGGCTCATCTGTATAAACTCTATTTTTATGAGAAATCTCGTATTGAATGCTCAAATCCATATTGTGGATTTACATTTGATTTTTTTAAATTTCCACAGCTATAATGCGCTAACAACTTAATATTCAAAATATTTTGACAATTTTATGGAGTGTATAGAAATTGCTTATATATAAATTATAGCTATACATTTAATGAAAAATCACTAGATATACTAATCCTAGACTACTAATCCGAGGTTATTTTTTTTTAATTTACAAAAAAAAAATCAAAATCGATTTTATCAAAAACTGATTTGGCGTATAAAACACACTTAATTGTAAAATCGGTACATTCATCGATCGGTTCGGATAAGGAAAAGGTAGATATAGGCGTGCTTATTGAACCACGGATACAGGTTGTAACAGATAGGCACGACATATATGTAAACAAACCTAACAGATATATTTTTATTATTCACGTGGAAGTGAACCCCGACACCGGTGCCCCACTTCAGAAAATATCCTTGGATGAGAATACGTGAATTGCCGTGGTTTTCAAAAAAAAAAAAATATTACCTGTAAGAAAATCAAAATGTAATCCTGAGGCGGTCATTACGTAACGGGCCGGAGAAAAGGGGTTATATCAGAGATTTTAATTATTTGTTCTAGGCGTAAAATAATGGTAATACGGTGTATATATATTATATACTAACGGCGAAAACGTATTTCAACACTACAGACAGTTCAGAGTTTTCAACTGAAGAGTACACTGATTATAGGCATTTTTTTTTTTTGTGGTATCGAGGACCAGAGGGAAAACTACTGTTAGCATTACTTTCCCCAATATAGGTATTAACTTTAAAATATCAGCACAACGCACCTTTTTTGTATTATCGACACCGCAATCTGGACTGGGCGATACAATAATATGACGGGAAAGTCATTGAATGTTCTAGTCAGACGGTTTTCTGTCGGACTTGCATGTCTCAGGTGGTATACTATAACTAGTCATATTCTTGTAATTTTTGTAATAGATTTACCGCACTATGATTATTGTTTATTTTAATTTAAAAAATAAAAAGTCATATTGATGAGAACAAAATGTGTAACAGAATTAGTTAATTTTATTATAATTCATTACTGTCAGATAATTCTATTATACTCTGTACTTATACAGTTATACTTTATTCTATTTTTAGTTTGTTTAATATACTTAGGTAGATACATATGTATGTATGTATAGATTATAGTTACCAGATAGTATATCCCTATCACCAATGACAAAAGTCATTAAAATATAATATAATATAGATCAATGTGCTTTCGTGCTCGATAAAAAAAAATAGCTCCGACTCACAGGCCACAATACCTATTACATAGGTACATATAATATGTTCGACAATAGGTTATCTATATAATCGGTCATAATGTATATTATTAAATATATCATTTTATTGTATTATTGTTATAATAAAATTACGCGTACAGCTAGAACGTGTTTCCGTCATAATTATTACGCATCCGGCATCTAAGATTTTATATATTATTATTATAATATTTTTTTATCTCACGTACAACGTGAAAACGTGTACCTATAGCGCATTAAAAACCATTTGGTATACTGTTACTGTATACCTATTACCTACCTCCTAATTTCGGTTATGACTTTGTAGTAATTTACTGAATTTCATCGATAACAACTGCTGTTGCTCGCTACCATTATTATAGCTAAAATTTCTTTCAGTAGTAAATTAACGGAATCTCATCGAACAATTTTCTTATTTTGTTGAGTAATTTATTAAAAAACGTATAACACTACAACCGTAGATATTTTAGATATTTACAATTATCAGCTAATATAATTTTCTGGTAACATTTTAAATATATTGTTTTGAGTGATTTAGAGACATTTTAAATGCCCAATTTTTTTTCTATAAATATCAATAAAATTTCTTACCAGTTGTTTTAATAGCAGTTTAAATATATTTAAAATGCAAAGGCGTGATTTTTTTTATGCATTTAAGTTTGAAAATTAATGGTAATTTCTCTGTAACCTTTATCATTATATTTTAACAGGATTAAAATATGCATATTTTATTTTATTTTTTTTAGTATATTCAATTTACGAGTATTATTCTTTATAGTCCTACTAATAATGATTAATGGCTTATCAAATGTTGAGAGTCAAATCATTTAGAAATTGTAACTGGATACACCTGAATAGGAAACTATATAAATACCACGGTGATAGTTTTTTTACTCATATACACACACATTTCTTACTCAACCTAAAATATGTATATTTTCGAATCAAATAATTTTTTGATACACCTAACGTATTAAAATTAATAATGTATGTACCTAACAGTTAAAAATGGCCTCATTGTCATTACATAATTTTATACACGTTTTTAACATTTAATAATTAAAATCTTGGTGTTTGCAATTGTTTAGTACCTACCTACCTATGATATTAATAATCGTATTTTCAGATAATTTGGTTTTTTCCCATTTAAGTCATGTAATGATACATTGACACAAACTTATTTTCTTGTATGAAATCCATTTATTTACTGTGAATTATTAAACTTGTTGATATTATACCTACATATCATAGGTATTAATATTATTAATTAATATTAATTTTTATTTATCAATTCATTAATATTACAACATTTTAAAAACGGGTTGTGTTTACATTGTAATATTTAATTTGCACTGGTGGCAGTGGTTGTGATGAAACAACACAAAAAATTTGTTGGATAATATTCGACTAAAATACCTTACATAGTTACACGCCTAAACCCACTCGGTCAACAAGACTTATTTAGTGGTATTCTTTAAAAATGCAGTAAATATGAGTTAATTTTCAAATGCTTACAATGTTAATGTTTCTATTCGGCCGTCATTATATTGTACTAAACCTATTGAGATAAAATAATAGTGTAGCATTATCCATACTTATCCGTGCATAAATAGCGACGCATAATGTGTTGTATTTGTGTGTTTGCGTTGTCGGGCCCGCGATGGTAATAGCTGATGGTCGTAAACTTGAGGAAAAATACTTTACCACGTTCAACTGTATCATTATAACTGAAATAAATGCCAGCTTAATGATATATTTAATGTACATAATTTGTAACTCACGTCCACTCGAGTGAACAGCTAACGGCCGGCATATTATATTCGACAATATTATTATTATTATTATTATTATTTTGTACACGATACATGATGTCTGCACGTCTCGAGAGTACCACGTGCCAGCAAATACTCATTTACTACATAAATATCGGTTTGCTATAACCATCATCTAAATTGAATTTTGTTTAGAAGCGAAAAGATGAGTGACAAGACTTCGGACGACCCGGCTGTCGAGGACACGGTCTGCGGAATATGGTTGTTCAAGCCCAAGTGGCTTCAGATATTCGCCAGCAAAAAGGTGTATGTTCTTGTGTACGGGCTGTTGGGACTCAACCAATTCATGCTGTCCTCGTACTTCAACGGTACACTGACTACCATGGAGAAGAGATTTAAATTCTCCAGTCAAATGAGCGGTAATTAAAACTTCCGTATAGTCTGTTCCAGAAATGGCGTGTAACACAGGGTTTAAGTGTTGCTAAGGCAACACCTTAAATATGGGTGGGTGGGTATTAATGAAAGAAAAATAGGACATTTTATAGGTCGGTATAACAGTATAATGAGGGGTAGGTCACCAACAATTATTAGAGCAACACCTATTTTTTTATGATACACGCCACTGGTTTGTTCTAATTACGAATAATTTATTGGTCAAATCGTCGATACGAGTACATCACCTACGACACCCGTTGTAATCGTTATTCCTAATAACATTTTATATTTTTGTCCGTATTTTCAATCTGAAATTTGATTTTTTTATTTCCTGTATACTTTTAGATTCTGAACGGAGAGATGAATTTATTGATTTAACAATGATGTATGTTTTTTTTATTTTTGTGTGTGTTGTGACCTTTTGGGGCAGTAAAAGTGCTTCGATTTTCTTAAACAGCATATTTTCTGATTGGAAAGTGTATCTAGTTGTTACTTTGAGGGGGAGGGGGTAACAGTAAAAATTAAAAATAATTTTCAAAAACGGCAGGAAAAACAAATAACAATTTAAGAAAAAACGGGAATTTTTAAGGAAACCTGGTTTTCGACAAAATTGATTTTAGTTTTTAGTGTAACTTTAAAAAAATACTGTAGATACATGCAATTTTCAGTAAATGTTTATGTCCGCATTTTTTATACCAGCATTTTATTTGTTGGGTCAAAAAAGCGTGAAAAATTAATACGAGGCTCCTGATTTATTGTTACAATATCAGTTGAAAAATATTAAAAATACATATAGGCACGATTTTTTTTTTATAAGCGTTTAAAGTTCAAATTTTGACAAATAATTGAATAGTTAAAACATTTTTACATTTTAAACTTTAATACCTAAGTAGGTTATTCTGTAACCAAAACATCTAAAAATATGTAAGTACAGTTTTTGTTACAGATGTTACTTCTTTTATGTTCAAATGTGTATACAAAATATTACATATTAAATAACTAAGAATAATGATTTAAGTTATTTTGTTGCAATTTAAAAATATTTTTCGTAGTTATAGGTACATGAAACTTTTAGAGTGTATTATTATATTTTATACGCACAATGACTTTTCAAATGTATTTTTTCTTTGGCAAAAATGAATTTTATCTGCTATAGCACTAATGCTTAATAGTAAAATAAATTATTTTAATCACAATAATATCATCAAATATACTAAATACTAAGTGTAATATTATAGACTTACAGACCGGCTTCGCTCAGAATCATTTTTCATGTACAATGATTTTAAATCATTGAATTAAAATTTAACACTATCCATTACATTGACTCACTTGCATTCTTTCTTATGTCAGAGTGATTTTTAGTTACTTATATTTAAATTGTAGTGTTTGGAAAAATTATTAATTGGCGTTTACCTATATGTTTAGGTATCATTTCAAGCACTTGGGATTTATTTTCACTTATATCGTTCATGGTGACGGCCCACATGGCCGGTAAAGGACATCGGACGCGTTGGCTGGCCATCGGTTCCTTTTTCGTCGGTCTCTCCTGTTTTGTTCGTCTCCTGCCACACATTATTTACGGGCCAGGCGAAGAGATCCTTCAGTACACCGTCGAGTACGGCGACAGCGTGAACTCAACTTCTCTTCTCAGTAACATCTCGAGTAAGTATGAAGTACAAAAATAAAATAAGGATAATAATTTCCAACAACACTGTTACACTTTTACAAAAACTACTCTTAAACAAAATAAAAACCCTAACTTTGAATTAAGAAATATATTAATAAATATTAATCAATGATATGTTTTGGGATCTAAGCAAGCCTTGACGTAAATAGGTTAAAAAGTTTAAGTTAAGTTAATTTTAACTTTTTAACTTAACTTTTTAAATTAAAATTTTCATTAACTCAATGTTTTTTAACTTAACTGATTTTTATTGATATAAACTTAATAGAAAAAATAACGAGTTACTTTTAATCATATCTCATTTCGTCCATTTTTAAATAATTAAAAAATTAAAAAATAAATGTAATAAAATTATTATTGATGATAAATAATGGATTAACATTTAATTTTTATTATTTTAAACTATATAACTAGTTGTTTAAATATTAAAAATATATATAAATAAGTAACTCGACTTAAGTTAATAAGTCAATTTTAAGTTTTCAAATAACTTTTAACTTAACTAAGTTAAAAAAAAATTAGGATAACTATTAAATTTAAACTTTTTAAAATGATTTTTATCAGTTTAACTTAACTCAGTTAAAAATTATAATTAGCTTGCCCGGGGACTGGATCTAAGTATATTCTTATAAAACATATGAACACCATAATACTGGTAGCTGCCATTGATTTGTAGGAATTTAAAAAATAAAAAATAAATTACGTTTTGTTCATGTGCAATAAAGGACAAAATGAAAAAATCTGCGATGGTCAACCATTGTATGAAGACTGTCATAACGAGCAGTTATGGAACGTGGCTGCTTTCCTGTTGTGTGCCGCGCACGCGATGCTGGGCTTGGGTGGTTCATTGTACTGGACTTGTGGTGCAGCGTACTTGGATGATAACGTTCGCAAGAATGCGGTACCCGTGCTTTTGGGTAAGTTTTTAAAACAAAAAGCTAGTGAAATATTTTACCGGCACTTTTAAGCGAAGTATCTGAGGTGGCCCACAAGTGCCCCACTTCAGAAAATGTTCTTGTACGATGGTTTTAAAAACCATGGTTTTCAGAAAAACATTTAGCAAAAAAATCAAAATTTAATACTGAGGCAGTCTTAACTTAACGATTTACCTGGCTAGATGGGTGGTGGCATTAGGAATTGAAGTTATTTGTAGTAGAAGTAAAAATAATAGTCATACTTGGTATACTAACGGCGTATTTAAACACTGCAGACAGTTTAGCCTTTCAACTGAAAAGTGCACTGATTAAATAGGTATTAACTTAAAAGTATCAGCAAAACGCCTTTTGTATATGGCCACCCCTGATATACACCACTCTCTCGATTAATTGCCACGAAACACCTTTTTAAAGGATTTATAAATTGTTCACAGCTATTGTTCAGTGCATACGGATGTCGGGTCCTATGTTGGGATACATGCTGTCGGCATACACGCTAACAAATTTCATCGACCCTAATCTAACGCCGACCATAACCAATGAAGATCCTAGGTGGATCGGTGCATGGTGGATGGGTAAGTACTCTTACCATACTATATAATAAATATTAATACACAAGCATTGTTTTCGTCGTACGAATAACCCTACCTTTGTACATTGTTCTATGTACTTTGTAGAGGAAAAAAAATATAGGTATTATTGATAAGTATAATCAATAATAATTGCATAAAAAATTGTTTTCGCATAATATTATGTTGCCGTTAAAAAAACTAAAATATGAGAGTTAAATTTAAAAAAAAAAATGTTCCGGATAACATCAAATATAAAAAAGATGAACAAGTGAGTACAATTCTAGCTGTTGTATAGTGAGTGTCAAGTAGATCACTATAAATTCAATTTGTTAAATAAGTTAAACTTGAATTCAGTGATAATATGATATCATTGTGTGGGAAAAACTACTCTGAGTGCGTTTCTAAGTACATTTTATAATATTATTGCTATAAAATTAGTTTATTTTACTACCTATTTTTAAGATTTAATAGCTACGGTATTAATTACTTACGAGAAACATTAATTAGATTTTCGAGCTGAAAAAAGATACAACTAATATAAATATTTTGTGAAATTTTGAACTTTCAAGTATCATCTATACGGACCTACGGTTATTCGTTTTTGAATCACAACAAATAAAAAAATCATTACAACATGAGAAATCGTTAGTTTAAGGGTAAAGTCCAATGTCGAAAACATTTAAACGCTCATAAAAAATTAATTTGAAACAAGGTAAACTTTTTTCCGTTTTATGTAAACAAACGTATGAGGAATTTTGCATTAAATGTTCATATCTTAGATATAAAAGGAAAATCTTTTTAGTACTGATGGTTTTTTCTTTACAGGTTGGACGCCCATTGGTATTACTTGTATAGCTTTTTCGATGATGATGATGCTTTTTCCAAGAATGCTTCCGAGGGCGGCAGTCCGCAAGCTAAAAGAGCCGGAAGAGAAAAAAGAACACGTTTCGACCGGTAAAAGTATAACATACCTGTAATGATCGATCTCATAACGTTATCAAATCTAGAATGGGAATGTTTGGATGAGATATTTAAAAATAAATTAGAAATGTATAGATTTAAAAAAAAATATATGTGCTTAATTCTAATTCGTATGGTATTAAGTTACATTTTGGGGAGTTTCAGCCATTTTAAGGACCCTCTTCGCTGTCGGGTGGGTGCCACTATGTAAGGCAAATGCTCATATATTACAAAATAAGTAAATAAATAATAATAATAATAATAAGCATTAGTGTTTATTTAACTGGGTAAAAGATAAAAGTTTAAAAGGTTAATTAAAGTTTAAGGTTGCCTAAATTCCGTGACCTCCTCTCAATGTTAAGAAACATAATATAATAATAATGTACATGATGGCTATATCGTATATTTTTTTTATTGAGCTTCAAGTTTCAAATTCAGGTTATAACATATTTTTAATATACAATAAATTGATCTCGGATAATATATTATTATTATGCTAATTTATTATATGAATAATATTAGTTGGACGATTTCAGATTTCAAAACGTCTTTAAAACGGATTTTGTCAAACAAAATACTAGTGTTTAATTCAGCGAGCAACTCGTTTTTCGTGTTGGGCCTAATTGGGTATTGGACGTTCATGCCTAAGTACATGGAGACCCAGTTCAGACAGACGGCAGCACATTCCAACTTTGCATCAGGCGCCATAGGCATTTTGAGTTCGGGTTTGGGTATTGTGACATCCGGAGTGGTCATATCCAAATTCAAACCATCGCCAAGGTCGCTGGCCATGTGGAACTTCATTACGGAGGCCTTGGAGGTGGTTGGTCACTTCGCGTACATCTTTCTCGGGTGCGCGGCAGAAGATTTACACGGCCAGTGGAATGCGGACAAAACGTTAGTAAGCAAATTTCTAGTTCCGTTACCTCATAGCTACCTAAAAAAATTCCTCAAGGCCCCTGAAAACCCTATCCATTTATCACCAAACGTCATTAACAAATGAAAAAAATTAAAGTACCTACTTCTAGTAGTTAGGTTTATAAAATTTAAAGGTTTTTGATCTGATAAAGAATAAGTTTACTTTGCATCTGCTAGAGCACATATTCATTATTTTTCAACAGTTTTTAATATATTTAATGTAAAATATTTAAAAATTGATACAATTTAAAATGTTTATTAAAGCCAAGAAATAACTTAAATTGAAAAAGTGTTCCTACCGACTGAAAATAATCTTGTTAATACATTCAAACATTTTTACATTTTTTAAGTCAGACCTTTGGGACTTTGGGAGTACTTATATTTTTGTCAACTTCGTAGCTATTTGCCGTTGATAACTTTATTTTGAATATTTTGATCTATTGACTAACTTACATTTGCATGTGGGTGAGTAATATGATATGTTGATTGCCGGTGAGCTGAGGTAGGTACACTAAAACCGAAATTCACCAATAGAGCGCTATAATTTTTTTAATTGAATGATTCCTTGGTACAAGCTTATTAATTTCCACTCCAGTAAACCTCAAGTTTCAAGATCGTAATTTTAGTCACGTTAATCCTCAAAAACATTCTAGCTCGGCGTATTGTGTTGTTTATTTTAGGCCGTTCCACAGCCATATAATATTATTATCTATATTCTATAACTTTCTTGGTGAGTTTGTCAAATACATTGTGTAATATACTCCTGTGTATACAGTTTTTCTATTAAAACCCGAGTCAACCTAGGCCATTGCGTGGTTTATTCGTAAGGTTTTTGCTGTTTGGGCAGGTTATGGTTGGTCTGGAACACGCTTATGTGGGGCAAGGAACTGCCCCTAAGAACCAGCTAGGGTGCTCACCTCACCTATCCGGGAACTAGTTTCAATGGCCAGTGATGGCGGTCACAGCACGTGTTTTGAGACACTGCGCCTCATGTGTATACATTTATAAGCACGATAATAATAATATCTGTTTACCGTTTTCCGATCAGATGGAATTTGACGATGGACTGCAACGTGGGCTGCAACTGCGGGAAATCGATGAGCTACAATCCTGTCTGTTCGTTTGACCAATCTACCACGTTTTACTCTCCGTGCTACGCGGGATGTACCACGGAGACGATCGTCGATGGTAACGTAAAGGTGAATAAGCTTTTGTTTTTGCATCGTCACGATAAAATTATCTTGTACAATAAGAACGTTGCATTCGTTGTATCTCTCAGGCCTACAGCAACTGCACCTGTATCGGTGGCTTGGGCACAGCCACAGAGGGAGTGTGTCCGGTTGCCTGCGGTCAAGACTTCATCATTTTTCTCGCTCTGATGGGCGTGATGAGGTTCTTGTCATCTACCGGTCGTTCGGGCAACACCATCATTCAGTTCAGGTCTGTAAAACGCGCAATAGCCGTTGGTAGTAAATTGTTGATTCGAAATAATAATGGTGTAGGTAATGTAGGCTTCAAAAATTGTGAAATAGATTTTTTAAAACAGCCTCAAACTTAAAATGATTGGTTACGACTAACAAATATGATTCAGTTATAAAGAGAAAATAGGTTTATAACTGAGAACTTTTTGTTTGTCATTTTTGAATTATGGACTTTTGGTGTTCATCGAATTTTAATGATTGTGATTATTTTTGTACAGATTTCGAACATATAATGAAATATGTGCTGCTATCTGTCAATGATTTTTTATAGCTTGTGTGAATTACGTATGACGTAAATAATAAATGTACGTCATTATTATTTTAAAAAAATTGTAAATTAATTATTATATTATATTATTCACTCTGTGGGCGATGATGGTAAAATAATAATTCACACTTCAAAATGTTAAAACATTAATATTATTATTATTTTTAGTATTATTATACGAAATCTGCGTAATATGGATACATGTATATGGTCATACGGAAACGGATCTGTTTCATATACAAATAATATGTACAATAATACACGATATTATGTTTACTTGTTCAAATCTAGCCTAACCTTGAAAACTAAAACGTATATATTATTATTCCTAGTATTATACCAATACTAAACGTGCTAGATTTTTATATTTTCATACTTATACGTGTTTATTAATTTTTTATTTATATTTTCAAACATTTTAATATTCAAATTTCAAATACAAATATAATTTAGGCAAATTAAAAACTAGGTTACAAGGGTTTTACAAAAAGATCTAACCTAATGAAAAATTGATACTATAGTAAAATTATATGAATAGTGAGCAATTTAAGATTTGCTTATATCTAAAAATATCCCAAAAGAATATTTTGGATCTTGTTATTGCGTTTCATATTTCTCCAAGAAAATATTGATAAGTTAATTGAATTTAATAATTGTTTTTACCTTCAACATTTTCTAGGAATTAAATTTAAAAATTGGCTATTAATTATATTTTTCTCAAAAAAATTAATCTAATCTAAATTGTTAATTTTCAGTAGGTACTAAAAATGAAAATAAAAAATTCTATGCAATAGGTACTTGAAGCGGAGGCATCTATAAAAATATTAAATATTGATTAGAACAAAAGTTAGTTCATTTGTCAGGTCATTCTGTTACACCTTGCATAGGTATTAAATAAAAAATATACTTGTTATTTTTTATATCAACATACATTTCTTTTGTTTTTAAATTACAATTATACATTATTAAAACAAATAACTGACATTGATCAAAAAAGGCAATCATCACGAGATTGAGCATAACTGCATAAGACACTTTTTTACGATACGATTGAAAAAATGTGTTGGTGTATCAAGCTATCAAAGGATATAGAAATACAAAAGAAAACCTTCACCATTAAGACATTAACTTTTAAGCATAACGAATTCTGCAACATTGCCACTTGCCAATTTCTACAATTTTGAACAATATTATACGAAAAATATCATATGAAATAATTAAGGTACCGTAATACAAATATGAGTTAAAAATAATAACATTTTAAAATCTTAACGTAACCTCCAATCTCAAAAATTGCATTTTAATCGCTCTTTAATTAATTTATACTTTTACAAATTTACCAAGTATGTCTTATATATAAAATTAATTTATTATGAAAATAAAATGTAACATAAAAAAAATTAAAATAGAAAACAATTTAATTCGAAGATTCAGATAAAGTAATTATTTATGAAATTTAGTAAAAAGCAACAACTTTAACTCTTAATTCTTTAATGCCTAGGATTTATATTATGTTTACATGTTTGACGTATTATAGGTGTGTGAAACAAGAGGACAAGTCACTATCGTTGGGTTTCTCGGAAGTGGTAATGGCCCTGGTGGCGTTCATGCCTGGCCCCATATTATACGGAACGATTGTCGGTAAGTAAATTACCAAATTATCGAAGTCTAATACCGAGTTGCATGAACAATCACTAAACATTTAACGAATCAATTGTGAGCTCAGGGTCCCTTAACAGGCTTAACATATAGTTTAGTGGCCCATGATTCGCCATTAAATGTATACATATTTCATGCAACTCATCAGCATAATAGTACAAGAATTGTAAATCTCGCATCACGCATTCACGTGCCAAAATAAAATAATTATAAATTAATAACTAAACTCATATTGGTTGTAAATTATTGTTTCCGTAGACGCAACTTGCATAGTGTGGGGCGGCAAGTGTGGTGCCGATGGTAATTGTTGGCTGTACGACGGTAAGCGGCTGAAGTACTACTTGAACTTTACCGGTGCTAGTAAGTATATTGCTAATATATATACGTTTGACAATCAGATAGTCTTAAGTGGTACCAAACGTCTCAAAAACAGATTGAAAGTGCTTAGTCGACAGCATTGTGATAGAAATATTATAACGCATCGGTATCAACGATTTAATACTAAAAAATAATATGAAAATATTTTTTAAGTAGTATACATAGCCTTTACGTGTGACGAAAAATTTACCAAACATTAATGGTACATTTCTGGTATATCTATGATCTTGTAAAGACCACTTTGGCAATATTTGCTATGATTTTTGGTAATGTTATCATAATACACTGGTGATTGTTAACATTTGCTTACTACATGCAGTGGTCATAATTTTTAATACAATTTGTAAAGTTGTTTTTTTACAATAAGCATATTTGAAGTAATTTTTTTTTTTTGACATGAATGGTTTGATTTAAGAAGTTAGGTACCCAGTACTAACACTTACATGACTTGGATGAAAAAATGTTTGATATTTCTCAACAAACCTAATTTATAATAAATTATTATAACATACCTATTAAAGTAATTTGTAAACCTTGGTTGATAACTGATAATTTATTCACCATCGATGTTTTCTGTGTGTAATAAATATATTATTTCTAATCATCTATAACCGAACACGTTTAAAAGAAGAAAAATATTTGAAGAATTTTATTGAAATATTAAAAATTTAAAACCCTATATGGCCTATATATGACAAATTCTTTATTGTTATTATTTGATTACTCGTCTCAGTAATGCATGCGATTTCCGCAGGTTTTCTGCTGATCGGTACTATACTGGACATTGGTGTTTGGTATCACGTGAAAGACCTGAAGATTTACGACGACAGCCGTGACGAAAAATCTCGCGAACAGCAATAACGACAAATCGAAAGAACAACGTTGATGTGTAAAACGAGAGTTAATATGTATTGTCATATGATCCAACTATTAATATACTGTACATTTGTTATTATTATTTTGATAATTAATGCGAGTCGGACTTAACTAATTATATATTAAACTGTAACCTGAATACCCTAACCTATCATCAAATAGATATTGGTATTTTAAAATATGATCAGGAGTATTTAATTTCGATCAATCGCATTCAAGCTCAATGGTAAGCAATATATGTACAATTATATTTTATATTTTAATTGGTGTGTTGAATACAAAGAAATACATTTTTGTTCAGGTGCAATTAAGAGCCCAAAAGCAGGTAATATTGTGCTTTGCGATAATTGAGCGTTAGCAACCGAGAGCAACGACACTTAAACCGGTGACATTTGTTATTTGTTGGCAATAAAAAACTAAAATTTAAAAATAACATGTATAGATGTACACTATATATAAGGTTAGGTAATTTCCTCGGCGCTAATAATTTTGGTATATCCTAAAAGCGTCCGTCATATTACCACTGATAATATGGGTCCTATAAAATTAATTAAATTTAGAGTGTATGCTAGTTTATCTCTTTGTGGTTCACAAGGGGTAACTCTAAATGAATCGAGACGCGCTTAGGTCAGAGTATGGCCTTTTCTTTCTCGGGACGCTCTCGCTATCTGATGAATCTAGAAAAAAGTCCCCAAAATATGCTTTGTTGAGTTGTTAAAGTTTATTTATATGTTATGGACAATGTGGAATATTGTAAACCAAAATTTTTTTTTTTAACCAACTAATATTATTTTTTATTATTATTATAAATTATAATGATTACCTATTTATAGTATTGATTTTTTTTTTAAATAATCATTATTAATTTTATTAATGTACCATAATATTACGAATATTTTGATGGAATAACAAAAAAAAATTAACAAGTATCGTCATTTTTTTTCCATAATAAATTATAATTTTATTATTACCTATTTATTTGGACAAGATTTAGGAACATGGCACTTGGAATTACATAGTCTGTCTGCTTCTAGGTATTGCCTTGGGGATTTTTTTCCGATTGCCATTACTGGAGGCTTCCAAACAACATTTATACATTTCGTATCGAATTCAGAGTAGTGAAATATCTAGTTTATTATACTTACGATACTATTAAACTCGATGTTTGAATGAGAAAAATATTGTAATGATATGCTCACATATCATATTTGTATATATCGTTTTATTCAATAAAATAAACAACGGTGAAGTTGTCGCACGCAGAGAACCGTTAAAAACCCAATAAATACCATTGATCACTGATGAAACGAACGATTTGCATTATTTGGTCACTTAGAAACTCACCCATAGTTACGAGTTTAATAAGTTAGTCACAAGACTCTTGCTGCAAGACCAAGACCAAGATTAGGCTTGCAAGAACAAGACCAAAAAAATACCGAAGCTGCAAGACCAAGACCAAAACAAGACCATCACTGCAAGACTCTTGCAGTCTTGCAAATTTTTTTGTTTCCAATTTCCAGATTCCATTAACTAATAATTTAAAATAAAAATAGGTTATAAGAATTTATTTGTATTGTAATGACATTTTATCAGTATTCGAGGAAAAGGCGATTATTGAAAAAAAGATTAAAAATATAATGAGGATTAATATTACAAAATAACATGGGTAGTTTTCATTCTAATTAACAATTACTGGACAATTATTTTATTTTCCCAAAATCGATAAAGACGTCGAAAGTTGTCGAAATAGAATGATACTTTGAATCGAATATACTAATAATTGCTGAAAGTCATTACGGACTACGGTAGGTATCATTTTAATAGGAAGTACGTTTTTATTTTTGTTCGATCGCGGAACGGTTTTTCCTTTTGGCAAATTATATATATTGTCGCCTCGGGATATCACAGGTGTGGCAAAAGATAAGCTGCATCCGGCAAGCTCCCCCCTCCGCTGTCTGGTGACAATTCATCAGCCGATGGCCGAGCCGCTAGACAGCCCGGCGCTTTTGTCTTTTCCCAACGGTTGATCTGTGAGCAACGTGCTCGATCACCGTGTACGTTTGCGTGTCGCATACG